>NC_057804.1:271198866-271234850 GCF_018294505.1 Triticum aestivum | reverse complement strand
GACGCCGGCGCTCGCCCCCGACCCCGGCGCGCTCGCCCCCGACCCATCGGCCCTCGCCTCCCTCCTCTCACCTCCCAGCCATCGTCGGGCCTGCCTCCTAGCCCCTGCACCCTCTGTAAATCCCCCTCTCTCTCTGCTAGGGTTCTTCGGTTAATTTACTTAGGTTTTAGTTAGGGCAGTATGTTAATTAGGTTATCTATTTAGTTATGAATTTAGCTAGGTTTCAAAATTTGCTGAATTTATATGCAAATTTGAACTGGACATGTGATATGTGCATATGTCATGTTTTGGACATGTCATGTTTGGAAAATGATCCGAGTGGCCTATGTTACGCCGGAGTGTTGATTTATTTCCGTTCCGGTGAATTTCAGGCGCTCGATATGTCCATTTTTTAGCAAAGGTCGTGCCGAGTAAAGGCATGATTTGTGCTACATAGTTGGCATATCGAGTGCTGGCACATAGATTTCTTTTTATGTCATTTCTCATTTATTCATACTTTTAGAAATAAATGAGGACACTTAATCATAGGAAACATGTCGAACAACGAAGAAACTGGGCCTTCTGACCAAGATGCAGACGAGATGGATTATGAGGGTGAACAAGAGTACCTCGACTATTTCACTGCTAAGCAAGGTTTGCAGGTCGGCCTCGATGATGGTACTGACGCCGACATTGACACCGACGGCGTCGACACCGATGGCGGCACCGAGACCGGTGGGGAAGGTACCGGCGGGGAAGGTACCAACAGGGAAGGTACCGGCCCCGATGCCGCTACGGAAAAGAGGAAGCATAAGAAGCCGAGGATACGAAAACCTAACAAACTAGGGATTGGACGACTTGTGATCACAAAGATGGCACCTGGCAAGTTTGAGCCGTTAGATCCGGAAGAACCTCGCAAGTGCTCTGGAAACCAAGTAGGATGCATCCTACGGGAATGCGCGAGCATCAATGACGATGACTTAAGGAGTAAAGAACATTTGACGTAGTTGCTCCTAATGAAGTTGCACAAGAGATTCAAATTCCCCGACCGGGATAATAACATAGAACAACCGTGGGATGATCCAAAGATGAAAAAGATTAACAATCACACCATGGGCATGTTCAGCAATGATTTGGCCTCCTGGAAAGGGAGGGTGAAACAAGCTATTGAGGCTGATGAACCCCTGTCCAAGATTCTGGAGCAAAATCCGACACTTACGGAAGAGGAGTTCGAAAAGTTCAAGGACACTTGCGCTACCGAGGTAGCCAAGGCTAAGGCTGCAAAATTCAAGAGCCTTCAGCAAAGGATCACGGGGAAGCATCGCCTCAGAAGCCGTGGCTACCTCGGTAAAAGGCCCATATGGGATAAGGAGGACGCGGAATGTGAAGCCGCGGGTCTCCCAGACCCCCTCACGAAGTTCACCAACCCCTTGGAGCATGACTTCATCAGGGCCCGCTACAAGTGGGACAAGGAGAAAAAGTTTTTTTACACAGACAAGATCATGAGGAAATTGATTAGACTACTGGAGAAGCAACACCAGCTTGCAGCTGAAAGCCCTACTTCTTCGATGAGGCCCAAGTGGGACACCCCTCTCAACCGGGCCTTGAACGAACTTAAGGGACTCCCTTTGGACCAGCGGCCGCAATATGGTCGTGTGCACGGTGCTGGAGACGGTGCCACGTGGAAGGTGTTTTACAACAAGTGCCCGGTGGCCAAGAAGCAGAAAAATAAGTTTAGTCAGGCGGACATCAACGTGAAGGTGAAGCTTGCGGTCGAGAAAAAAGCAGCTGAGGACGCGAAAAAAGCAGCCGAGGACAAATATGAGTTGCTACAGCATGCAGTCAATGCAGCTGTAACTGCCTGCAAAAATGATTTTGCTACTAACTTGGTTCCAGTTATCATCAACTGGACGAAGGAAAATCCAGACAAGACGGTACATGATTTCCCGTTGCCCAGTTTTGTCGGGAGCAACTCCATGAACAACAACACCATCGCACCATCACTTGCTCACGCAACCGGGCCTCCTCTCGCAGCCGCTCCCGCTCATAGCAGCCTGTCCTCAGTCTCAGACGCGCTAGGTTACATGTCGCACCAACATATATATATATATATATATATATATATATATTCCATTTTTGTTGCCTTTCAGTTGTTTTACACCACAGACATATGTGTTTGCAGGCAAAAGAAACCCCGTGCACCATACTCTACTTGATCAAAGGCCAAAAGGTGGACGTGGGAAAGGGGATGATAATGGACCCCTCGCAACACACGTTCCACAACCAGCTGATCCCCACTGGGCACTTCAGGGTTAGCTTGACCAGTGTGAAATCGGGGCACGAGGATTTGCCTCCTCCAGTACAGCATGTGGGAGCGGACGACGAGACCCCGCCGCGGATTGGAAGATGCAAGAATTGGGTGCTGCTATGGCCGAAGAATCTTATTCGTCTGGAGCCGGCCGAGAGCACACCAATAACTACCACACATCAACAAGCATGTGCGGAGACCACCACCCCGCCTACGCAATTACCAGCTCCTGTAGTGCCGGGTGAGAGCGGCGGACGACATGATGAAGGGGGGTGCAATATTACTGGCTGATGTAATTTCTCCTGTAGAACAGAGAATGGATGATGAGACGGAGGTCGACCCTATGGATTTCCTCAATACAAACACATATGACTGTGACATAGATATGATGAGTCAATCATATGACGAATCGGGCTATCAGCTTGCTAATGAGGATATGGATGATATGCCCGGGCAGGGTCGTAGCAGGGATTGCAAAAAGTCTCTCTTCATGAAATCCTTACAAGACACGCCTGAAGATGCCGCCTCAACACAGGCTCAACTAGCCGGGCGCGAGGGTCGTACAATACTTAGCCCGGGAACACTGGGGTAGGGGTTAAGGAAGGGTCTGGAAGGTGTGCCCAAGAAAAAGGAGAGGAAGAGATCGGGGAAGGTAACTGCCTCCAAACAAGCCAGGTCACATAGCAGCCAGACGATGCATTCTGAAGAGCGTGTACCCGTGAAAGGTGCGGTCATGTTCCATCTCATGGGCGAGCCGATGCTACCGCCGAAACCGCTGGAGGCACTATCAGGGGATCTCCGGAGACTGCACGACCATGTGCCTCGACTGAGAAAAGCCTACGAGCCTCAAAGGATCCAGGATATCCGACATACGTGGCTCGTGTGCCTGAGGGGAAGTGCTACGTCGACACACGGCCCGCGGAGGTGTTCTTCCTGCGGTTTGACCATATCGTTGAGATGTTTCTAACAAGGCGGCTCGATTTTACTATCGTCCGCCTTTTTGCGCTACATATGAGCTCCATCATGAAGAGTGAAGAAGTCTCGCAAATCCGTGCGGCGGATCCGTACTACATGCATGAGTCTTTCTTGAGTCTCGGCGACTTTGAGCGTGAAACTTCTAGGGAGTACCTCCAAAACTTCATGGTACAGAATAAGGACCGGGAAATTGTCCTCGTGCCTTATCATCCAAAGTAAGTCAGTTCCGGACAACCCTTTCGTACATTTCAATCATTCCTTCTCTTTCATATGGGGAATAATTTGAGGTGTCTTTTCCCCGCAGCAACGGGCGCGCCGTACTTATCGTTCTTTACCCGCAAGTCTCCCACGCCGTGTATTTTGACCCTTCCAGAGACTACGAGAGAAAAGACTACACCCACATAATGAATATTCTAGATGATGCTCTCCAAGGCTTCAGCTTTAGAGGTGGCCATGTGCAGATCAAGAAAGAAAGGAATAAGAAGATGGGTTTCGCGCATAAAACTAACTTCTCCTGCATCCATGTCCCAAAACCAAGCAAGAAGGATGGATTCTACATCGTCCATCTCATGATTCAGTTCAACACGGATCACCAAAAGCTTCGCATGAGAAGCAGAAATGATGATCATATCCACAAGTGGCTAGAATCTCATGGAGAAGCGGATTATAAACTTAGAGATGACTTCTTTCGCATCCAAAGCGACATTGCGACGATCATCATGAAAGAAGTCGTCGATGAGAAGGGGATGTTCCACCACGGCCCTATATCGCGAGCTGACGTCCGAACTCGCATAGGCATGCAACGTCTAGACCTCACGCTGTTCAAGAAGCTAGGGTTCATCCTCGATGATATGGAAGGATGGAACTTCTAGTGATTTATGATGCCGATGATGATGATATGTGTCGGTTGAACTTGTATACTTTTTGTAGTGATGAAACTTTGTGATGTCCACGGTCCCTGCCAAACTTGCGTAATGCTACTTTGTTAGTTTGTGTACGATGACGTGCGTACCTCTAGTTAATTAATTTGCATACTGTATGTTGCATCTAGTTGCTAACCCTTTCTTTTTCGTTGTTGCTCTAGTATATTTTGTTGCATATATATGATTGTACATCCTCTTCATGAACATGCATCTCTAACAGGTACCTAGTTTCTTGATGGCGAGATGGAATTGCTATGTCGTGTACAAAGGGAAGGTTCCAGGGGTGTACAACGAGTGGCATGAGTGTCAGGCGCAAGTGAATGGGTTCATGGGCGCCAGCCATAAAGGCTTCAAAAGTAGACAAGAAGGAGAAGCTAGTTACTTGAGGTTCACGCTAGCGCGAGAGAGGACTCGTAACCGCCACCTCATGTACTGCATAGTTCCGCTCTCACTCATAGTGATAGCACTTCTTGCGTATACCTTTGTTTAGATGTATGACGTTGTTGTAGTTGCAAGTATTTGAGACTTGCATGTATCGCTATTTTCGAGATGATGACAAGATATCACTTTGTGTTGGATGATTATTATGATGAGACTATTTGTATGTATATGCTATGATTACATTTGTGGTCTCGCAGGCATTTGTATGTGTATCATGATGACATTTCTATGTGCTAAAGATTCTTCTATAAAGCCTGTTCAAATACAAAACAAATATGCCGGAAAAAAACCTACTTAAATTAGCAGTAGCGAGTGTATAAAAGTTAGCAGCAGCGCCGCGATAGCAGTAGCGCACACGTCGAGGCAAAGCGCGCTAGAGCTACTAGCAGTAGTGAACTCCCACAAACTGTGCTGCTGCTACACTTGTGTAGCAGTAGCGCCGGTGAGCACGCGCTACTGCTATCTGTTAGCTGTAGCGCCTTATTAGTAGCACCTGTCCCCGCGCTCATCATACACCTAAAACCCGCGCTGCTGCTAGCCTTTTCCCTAGTAGTGTTTGACTAATGTTGAGTCCATGGATTATACGCACTTTTACCTTTCCATCATTGCTAGCCTCTTCGGTACCGTGCATTGCCCTTTCTCACCTTGAGAGTTGGTGCAAACTTCGCCGGTGCATCCAAACCCTGTGATATGATATGCTCTATCACACATAAACCTCCTTATATCTTTCTCAAAACAGCCACCATACCTACCTATTATGGCATTACCATAGCCATTCTGAGATATATTGCCATGCAACTTTCCACCATTTTGTTTATCATCATGACACGCATTACTTTTGTCATATTGCCATTGCATGATCATGTAGTTTACATCATATTTGTGGCAAAGCAACCATGCATAATTTTTCATACATGTCACTCTTGATTCATTGCACCATCCCGGTACACCGCCGGAGGCATTCATATAGAGTCAAATCTTGTTCTAGTTTTGAGTTGTAATTCATGTGTTGTAAATCAATAAAAGTGTGATGATCATCATTATTAGAGTATTGTCCGCAAAAAAAGGGAAAAAAAGAAGAAAGGCCAAAAAAAGGAAGGCCCACAAAAAATAAGAAAAAAAGGGGACAATGTTACTATCTCTTTTTTCCACACTTGTGCTTCAAAGTAGCACCATGTTCTTCATATAAAGAGTCTCATATGTTGTCACTTTCATATACTAGTGGGAATTTTTCATTATAGAACTTGGCTTGTATATTCCTACGATGGGCATCCTCAAAGTGCCCTAGGTCTTCGTGAGCAAGCAAGTTGGATGCACACCAACTAGCTTTCTTTTGTTGAGCTTCCATTCATTTATAGCTCTAGTGCATCTGTTGCATGGCAATCCCTACTCCTCATGTTGACATCAATTGATGGGCATCTCCATAGCCCGTTGATTATCCTCGTCAATGTGAGACTTTCTCCTTTTTGTCTTCTCCACACAATCCCCATCATCATATTCTATTCCACCCATAGTGCTATATCCATGGCTCATGCTCATGTATTGCGTGAAACTTGAAAAAGTTTGAGATTATTTAAGTACGAAACAATTGCTTGGCTTGTCATCGGGGGTGTAGAATTTGGGAGCATTTTTGTGTGACGAAAATGAAGCATAGCCTAACTATATGATTTTGTAGGGATGAACTTTCTTTAGCCATGTTATTTTGAGAAGACATGATGGCTTTGATTATTATGCTTGAAGTATTACTATTTCTTTTGTCAATATGAACTTTTATTTTGAATCATTTGGATCTGAACATTCATGCCACAATAAAGAAAATTACATTGAGAATTATGCTAGGTAGCATTCCACATCAAAAATTATGTTTTTATCATTTACCTACTCGAGGAAAAGCAGGAATTAAGCTTGGGGATGTTGATACGTCTCCAATGTATCTATAATTTTTTATTGTTCCATGTTGTTATATTACCCTTTTTGGATGTTTATGGGCTTTACTTCACACATTTATATCATTTTTGGGACTAACCTACTAACCAGAGGCCCAGCCCATATTGCCTTTTTTTGCCTATTTCAGTATTTCGAAGAAAAGGAATATCAAACGGAGTCTAAATGGAATGAAACCTTCAGGAGCGTGATTTTTGGAACGAACATGATCCAGTGGACTTGGAGTGCAAGTCAAGAAGCGATCGAGGAAGCCACGAGGGTGGAGGGTGCGCCCACCCCTACAGGGTGCGCCCCCTGTATCGTGGGCCCCTCGGTCGGCCACCGACCTACTTCTTCCTCCTATATATACCCACTTACCCTGAAAATATCCAGGGAGCCAACGAAAAACAATTTCCACCGCCGTAACCTTCTGTATCCGCGAGATCCCATCTTCGAGCCTTCGCCGGTGCTCCACCGGAGGGGGAATCGACCATGGAGGGCTTCTACATCAACACCATAGCCCCTCCGATGATTTTTGAGTAGTTTACCATAGACCTTCGGGTCCATAGTTATTAGCTAGATGGCTTCTTCTCTCTTTTTGGATCTCAATACCATGTTCTCCCCCTCTCTTGTGGAGATCTATTTGATGTAACTCTTTTTGCGGTGTGTTTGTCGAGATCCAATGAATTGTGGTTTTATGATCAAGTTTATCTATGAGAAATATTTGAATCTGCTCTGAATTATTTTATATATGATTGAGTTATGTTTGCAAGTCTCATCGAATTATCAGTTTGGTTTGGCCTTCTAGATTGATCTTTCTTGCCATGGGAGAAGTGCTTAGCTTTGTGTTCAATCTTACGGTGTCCTTACCCAGTGACAATAGGGGTTGCAAGGCACGTATTGTATTGTTGCCATCGAGGATAAAAATATGGGATTTATATCATATTGCATGAGTTTATCCCTCTACATCATGTCATCTTTCTTAATGCGTTACTCTGTTCTTATGAACTTAATACTCTATATGCATGCTGGATAGCTGTCGATGTGTGGAGTAATAGTAGTAGATGCAGGCAAGAGTCGGTCTACTTGTTGCGGACAAGATGCCTATATACATGATCATGCCTAGATAATCTCATAATTATTTGCTTTTCTATCAATTGCTCGACAGTAATTTGTTCACCCACCATAATACTTATACTATCTTGAGAGAATCCACTAGTGAAACCTATGGCCGCCGAGTCTATCTTTTATCATATAAGCTTTCAATTTACTTTTATTTGCATCTTTACATTTCCAATCTATATTATAAAATACCAAAAATATATTTATCTTATCATACTATTTCTATCAGATCTCACTTTCGCAAGTGGCCGTGAAGGGATTGACAACCCCTTTATTGCGTTGGTTGCGAGTTCTTTGTTTGTTTGTGTAGGTGTGTGGGACTTTTGAGGATCCTCCTACTGGATTGATACCTTGGTTCTCAAAAACTGAGGTAAATACTTATGCTACTATTGTTGCATCACCCTTTCCTCTTCAAGGAAAACCAACGCAAGCTCAAGACGTAGCAAAGCCCCCAGCCCCCTCATCCTGGTGGTGATCTTTGTTCCTTCTTGGCGGTGAGGCAGCGAAGGAGGACCAGTGTTGCCCTGAGGCCGATCCTCGCGAGGCTGGTCCCTCCAAGCTCCCTCGCTAGGCTGGCCCTACCAGTAGTCCTCCCGAGGCTGGTCGCGCCACTCTAGGTGATGATCGCGGCCGTCCTAGCGTCCTCCACCTTGGCCACCTCCATGACCGTAGCCTCTATCGTTGCGCTCGAGGCGTCGACCAAGGCGCCCGTCGTGGAGGGCTCTGAGGTCCTGGCAGTAATTGGTGTTATGGAAGACGCAGAACGAACAACTGCTCTTCAATGACTCAGGGTGATCACAGCCGTGCTTCATCTCTGGCTCTGCTGCAAGCACAGCCGGCTCCTTGCGCTTCACATCCTTGACCTTGGCCTTCTTGTCTTTTGGGCCGGCATCGGGGAGCTTGTGGAGGGAGAGGCGTCTCTCCTCAGCCCTCGAGCATTTGTTCGCCATGTTGAACATCTCCAGGGTTTTGCAAAGGTCTTCATGTATGGCGAGCTCCTCCTTCATCTTGATGTCGCAGACACCATCAGTAAGCGTTGAGATGATGGCCTCGTCCGACACCTTGGTGATCTTGAGGCGAACGTTGTTGAAGCGCTGGATGTACTTCTATAGGGTCTCTCCTGGCTGCTACTTGATGCGTCGTAGGTCACCCGTGGACGGAGGGTGGTTGCGAGTGCCCTGGAAGTTGGCGATGAAGCGGTCGTGCATCTCATCCCAGGAGGAGACACACCCCACAGGGAGGTTCAGGAGCCAGGAGCGCGCGCTATCCTTGAGGGCCATGGTGAACCAGTTCGCCATGATCTTCTCGTCGTTGCTGGCCGCCTTGATGCCCATCTCGTAGAGCTGCAGGAACTTAGCGGGGTCGGCGGTGTTGGCGTAGCATGGGGTCCGGTCTGGCTTGAACTTGCCCAGCTAGACGATGTTGCGCAACTCCGGGGTGAACGTGCGGCACCCTGCTGTGGTCACGGGTGCCCATCGGGGTGGTGGAGCCTGGTCTTGGTGCTCGCGCGCCACCACCACCACAGGCGGTGCACGGTCTTAACGTGGAGGTGCTGGAAGCGCACGTGCATCTTCTAGGGGCCGCCACACCACTTAACAACTCGCTTCTTCGCGCGCAGGCGCCTGGCCCTGCGGGTCGCGCCATGGCGCTGCCCGCCTTGCCTCGACGATGGCGCCCTGGACTGGAGGTGGTGGAGCCGCCCCGTGAGCCACGTCGCTGCGCGGTAGGCGACTACTGAGGCAGTGAGCAGGCCGGCGTAGCGGAGTCTCCAGTGGCGCTGACGAACTTGGCGATGCATTCGAGCCACTCCTTGTAGAAGTCATCGACTAGGTGGTAGCGAAGGAGCTCCCGCGCCATGAATAGAGCAGCTTGTGCATTCACCGGGCCGCGATGTGTGTGGGATGATGAAGCGGCCGGAGTTAGCGACGGAGTGGCAGTGTGCCCGTTGCGGCATATGGAGGGGTGAAGCAAGGAACCTTGTTGCTCGTGGCTAGCAGGGCCCGTGGCGGCATTGGCCGCTAATGACGGAGGACGACAAGGACAGCCGTTGCCTGCTGGTGTCGTCTGAGTGACGCGGGCAGCAACCACAGCTAGGTGCTCAGCGTGAGCCCGACGTGCATCAACCATGGAAGTGTCGGAGTAGCGGTGGATTGATCGACAGAAGAGAAGATCCGACGCACCCCTACCTGGTGCGCTAAATGTGGGATTTTGGGTTCCACAAACCCTTGAGATGTTCGAACTCTGGGGTGTGTGCGGAGATCTCAATATACCCAGCATGCGTACTCGCGATCCTCACAGCCTAGCGCGTCAAGCTCAAAGGGATAGAGAGACACAATAGTTTATCCTGGTTCGGGCCTCCTTGCGGTGTAATACCCAACTCCAGCTTTGTGGTGGATTGCCTCGAGGGGTAGAGGATGATCTAGTACAATAGATGAACAACCTCAGGAGGTGAGGTGTTCTTGGCTCAAGAGAGCTGGTGAAGGAGGAATGGCTTCGCTCCGTTCGGATCTCTCTCCCTCTATCTCTTCTATGGTGGTGGCTAAGTCCTATTTATAGTGGCCTTGGCCCTCTTCCCAAATGTTGGCGGGAAGGGATCCCACAAGGGCCGGATTTGAATGGGGACAAGAAGTACATCCTATCCTGCCTAAAGTGGTCTTCGCCTGCAAAAGCTTTTCGTCGTGACGTTACGGTGGGATCAAAGATGACCTCCGTCCTGCCGTCCTGGCGGTCTTGGTATTGTTGCACCGGAATGGAAACCTTTGGCTAATTCCTTGGGACTCCACGCCTGCTGCTTGCCTCCTTTGCACCAAGGAGGAAACTAGTACTCTGCGCCCGTTAGCGCCCGCCTGGCCTTGATTGTCATGGCTCACGTCAGCTGAGCCTCATGAGGTGCACCTTGCATAGAAGTCTCCGCTCCTCGGGAGCCAGCTTGAGGAGGCCGACCCCCTTGGAGGTCTGGGAGTTGTCCGCCTCGCGATAGTATTGGGTCATCGATGCTGAAGCTGGGCAGTACCAGGCCGTCCATGGAGCCACGAAGTGGGCCACAGGCAGGCAAGTTTGGGTACCCCTGTATCCAGAACACCGGCATCAATAACCAATAGTGGGACCTGGATGCCCATACTGGTTCCTACATATCCTATGAATATCTTATTGGTCGAACTTCAGTGTCAAGGATTCTGCTAATCCCGTATGCAATTCCCTTTGTCCATTGGTATGTTACTTTCCCAAGATTCGATCATCGGTATGTCCATACCTAGTTCAATCTCGTTACCGACAAGTCTCCTTACTCGTTCTGTAATACAAGATCCTGCGACTAACTCCTTAGTCACATTGCTTGCAAGCTTCTTGTGATGTTTTATTACCGAGAGGACCCTGAGATACCTCTCCGTCATACGAAGTGACAAATCCCAGTCTTCATCCATGACAACTCAACAGACACCGTCGGAGATACCTCTAGAGCACCTTTATAGTCACCTAGTTACGTTGTGATGTTTGGTGCACACAAGGTATTCCTCCGGTGTCAGTGAGTTGCATGATCTCATGGTCATAGGAACATATACTTGACATGTAGAAAATAATAGCAATAAACTTGACATGATCATATGCTATGTTTATTGTTTGGGTCTTGTCCATCATATCATTCTCCTAATGATGTGATCCCTTTATCAAATGAGAACTCATTGTCGGTGTCAAAACCGGCGGATCTCGGGTAGGGGGTCCCGATCTGTGCATCTAAGGCTAATGGTAATAGGAGGCAAGGGACACGATGTTTTGCCCAGGTTCAGGCCCTCTTGATGGAGGTAAAACCCTACTTCCTGCTTGATTGATATTGATGATATGAGTGTTACAAGAGTTGATCTACCACGAGATCGTAGAGGCTAAACCCTAGAGGCTAGCCTATGATGATTATGATTCTATCTCTATGGACTAAACCCTCCAGTTTATATAGACACCGGAGAGGGCTAGGTTTTACATGGAGTCGGTTACAAAGAAGGAAATATAATATCCGGATTGCCAAGCTTGTCTTCCACACAAAGGAGAGTCCCATCCGGACACGGGACGAAGTCTTGAGTCTTGTATCTTCACGGTCCAACAGTCCGGCCAAAGTATAGAGTCCGGCTATCCGAATACCCCCTAATCCAGGACTCCCTCAGTAGCCCCTAAACCAGGCTTCAATGACGATGAGTCCGGCGCGCAGTTTGTCTTTGGCATTGCAAGGCGGGTTCCATCTCCGAATACGCCAAAGTACCTATTGCAATGAACAGTGTCTGGCTTCCCATTAATATTGTACTCTTCGGCTTCTGTGCTTCAATAATAACCATCTCCACATGTCGAGCGAATACGAGGAGCCGGGGCATTTTCGCATTCGCCTCCCCGGTCCTGCAGGCAAACCGTCTAGTTGAAGGGACGGGGAGTCTCAGATCCAAGCTTCACCTTCTTCCCTTGAGCGAGCATCCAACAGAGCGCGCCCAGAAAAATCATTCCAGCATGGCCGGTTGTCGCAGCTCCTCTTCTCGCTCCCGTAGCTCTAGGCCAGGTGATTGGGAAGAATGTTATGTTCCTCAAAACCGTTTAATAGAGCTACAGACCCAAGGGTTTCTTCCACTGGCGTTCATGGTCCCCGTCCGAGCCAGACTAGCCACCTATAATGGTGGGGAGCAAGCTGAGAGATCTCCTAATCCATCCCCGGGGGAGCGAATATGCCTCATCCCACATCTGCTAAGAGGCGTCGGGTTTCCAATCCACCCATTCCTTCGCGGGCTCCTGGATTTCTACGGCCTCCAGATGCACAACTTCACCCCTATCTCCGTGCTGCACATAGCAGGATACATTTCCCTTTGTGAACTATTTCTGCGCTACGATGCTCACTTCGGGTTATGGAAGAAGTTGTTCTGCCTCGTCCCCCGCAACCAAGGGAATCCATATGTCAAGTGGGCGGAGCCGAAGTATGGCGCATCGCCGAGACCGGATACCTATCCGGTACTCCCAAGAAGGCACCTGAGAACTGGCCCTCGGAGTGGTTTTATGTTGATGGCGTTCCCCTTCCGGATCCAGTCCAGACAGGTCTCCCTGAGTTCAGTAATGCTCCGCCGAAGGCACGCCGAAGTTGGCGCCCTCAAGGCCCCCAAGAGGAGGATACCAGAGAAGTACACTTCTTGATGAGCAGGATAAAGATACTTGCCAAATCAGGGTTGACAATAGTCGAGGTTATGGAAATATGCATAATGCGGGGAGTGCAGCCGCTACAATATTGGGGCAAGCCCATGTGGCATTACAACGGGGAAGATGATGCCACCCGCTGTGGTCGTAAAGGTTCGGACTCCGCCACTGCTCGGGCGAGGATATTGTCCGATTTGTTGAAAGGAGAAGAAGAAAATTTCCTTCATATTAAACCGCGGGATGGGTTTTCTATGTACAACCCCCAAGCTGGGTAAGTCGCCACTCTTTCCCCCCGCTCCATTCTTTTTGGTGTCCTTCTCATGATTATTTACCTCAATATTTCTCAGCAGGAACTAAGGAGGGCCGTAGAAGGATTCAACAGCCCCTCCCTGTAGCCAGAGGACCCCGGAAGGGCCATCGATCCCAGACTCGAAGAAGATCCGGATATTACTATGGAGCTTGTCAACGGGGCATTTTATCAGGTCAGCTACGATGGCGCTGTCGGTGTCAAAACCGGCGGATCTCGGGTAGGGGGTCCCGATCTGTGCGTCTTAGGCTGATGGTAACAGGAAGCAAGGGACACAATGTTTACCCAGGTTCGGTCCCTCTCGATGGAGGTAAAACCCTACTTCCTGCTTGATTAATATTGAAGATACGAGTAGTACAAGAGTAGATCTACCACGAGAACGTAGAGGCTAAACCCTAGGAGCTAGCCTATGATGATTATGATTATAATTGTGATCGGCCTTCTAAGGACCAACCTCTCCGGTTTATATAGACACCGGAGATGGCTAGGGTTTACATGGAGTCGGTTACAAGGAAAGAAATACAATATCCGAATCGCCAAGATTGTCTTCCACGCAAAGGAGAGTCCTATCTGGACACGGGACGGAGTCTTGAGTCTTGTATCTTCACGCTTCAATATCCGGACGACGTATATAGTCCGGCTGTCCGGATACCCGCTAATCCAGGACTCCCTCAGTAGCCCCTGAACCAGGCTTCAATGACGATGAGTCCGGCGCGCAGTCTTTTCTTCGGCATTGCAAGGCGGGTTCCTTCTCTGAATACTCCAAGGTAATTATTGAACACGTAGACCGTGCCCGGATCTGGAAAATGATCTTCACATACCGCCAGAGAGAGAATGATATTTCACAAATGCAATCTGCTGACCATGTTACATGTCGTTAAGGTCGGGTCATTATTCGAACTGTTTTCCCACAACCAGCCATAGCGTGAATTGCGAGGTGGTTTCTTCTGCATGTTTTGCCATAACAGAGATCGTGTCCCCTTATTGTGGGATTCTCATCAATACGGGCATGGGTATTCTAACCGCACCGCTAATCGCGGCGAGTGGGGAATGAGCGGGTTCCACCAGGCAAGTGGGGAGGTGTAAAAAATCTTTCACCGTCTCTATAAAGAGATAAGGTCTCTTCCTCTTTACCCACGCCTCCTCCTTTCACTAGTCCATTCCCCTCTGTTCGAGATCTAGCGCCCAAGCATTCCTCCTTTCGATTGAAGAGAGGGCTTTTTGAAGATGTCCGGATCCGGAGCAGGAGGCAAATGGATGGTCTATACCATCCAAGAGAAGGACATCAAGAGGCTCCAAGAGGCTGGGTACCTGGGCAAGAAGATCGGCCATCGTCTTCCACCGGCGGGACAGATCGTCCCTACTCCGGAGCCCCATGAGAGAGTCGTGTTTCTTCCTCATTTTGTCCGCGGGCTCGTGTTTCCCCTTCACCCATTTGTTCGCGGAGTCATGTATTACTATGGGATTGATTTTCATGATCTTTCCCCCAATTCTTTCCTCAATATCTCGACGTTCATCGTCGTGTGCGAGGCTTTTCTCCGGATTTCGCCTCACTTCGGCCTGTGGCTGAAGATCTTCAATGTGAAGCCCAAGGTGGTGAGTGGCGACCACACCGAGTGCGGCGGCGCCATGGTGAGCAAGATGCCCAAGGTCGTTTGGGCGATGGGTGCCTTCAACGACTCCGTCAAGGAGTGGCAACAATAGTGGTTCTATATCACTGAACCACGCGGCAAAAAGTGGGCCGCAGCTCCTGAGTTCAGATCCGGAGCCCCACTGCGGCTCACGTCCTAGCCCAAGAAGGGCCCAAACTGGTGCTCGTCCGATGAGCTGTCACTGCTCCAGACGCGCGTGCAGAGTATGGTCGACAAGGACGTCAAGCTCGTCAGTAGTCCAGGTGATGTTAGTTCGCCTGGTTCTCCCTTGCCAGCACCGAGCCTGCAATTTGTGGGAGTACGACCCAACCGAGCACCAGACCCTCCAGAGCTCTATGATTCCTCCCATATGGATATCTGGAAGGTGCTCTTCCAGTCCGGCAAATCGTGGCCGGGCTCCGCCGAAGACCGTGGGTATCAGCTATCCCATTCTGGAAGCCCGGTAAGTTACAGCCACGCTCTGTCCATCCATGCTTCAGTTGGCATGCCCTGAGGGAGATATTTTCATCGTGTTTCATCGTGATCCCTACGGATGGATAAAGAAGGTGGAGCGAATACATTGTCCGGCCCCGCTGCCGGAAGAACTGGCCGAACCTCTTCTGCCAAAGATGCTGGTCCCCACGCCTTATGAGGCACCCAAGAAAGAGGTCTCCAAGAAGGCCAAAAAGACCTGGAGTGTCCTCCGTCGCCGCGAGGCTTCGGACGCGAAATCCGAAGATTCCAGCGACGCTCCTTCTTCCGAAAACGAAGAGGAGGAAGCAGAGGAGGACGAGCCTCACTCTGAAGGTGGGAAGAAGAGGGCGGCTTCCCCGTCCCTGGAGGCCGAATCGCCAAAGAGGGGGAGATGTTCGCACCCAGAGGCATCCAGCACGGCTGCTGATAACACCCCAAAGTGGGATCCTAGGGCCCAGCCCCTGGAAAAATCATAAGTATCCGAAATCCGAACGTGCATATGCATCCAGGGTCGTTTGGGTACAGTAGTTTTAACCGTCGCCATATTTCGTACAGCCCGGCGAGGTCTCATGCCGGACAGTCCTCATTGGAGGATTCGCTGAGCTTAGATGCTGTGGCGAGCGAGACGCCTCCGGAGGCTCCTTCCCCGAAGTCCAGGCGCAACATCGAGGTGTCGTCTCGAAGAGGCCCGGACCAGGGGAGGCATGTCTCTGGAGCCATACACATGGGGGCGGCGGCCCCACGGCGTGTTGACGACGGGGGCGAACTCGGTTTCAGACCGCAGCCGGATAAGGTCCTGGAGACCTCTAAGGCTCCAGGATCGGGCGATCAGCCACCTTCGACGGAGGGAGGCTTGCCTACTCCGCCGGCAATCTCTGTCCACGCAGAGCTGCCGGGCGGTCTATCGACAGCGTTAAAGAACGCGTCTAACATCGATGAACATCGGACCCTCATGGGTGCGGTGGTTGAAAAGATCCAGTCTGCCGAAAGCGGGCTGAATGAGTCCTGCCTTGGCCTTATAAAGGCTTTTGAGGTATGTTTTCTAAGAAACCTTTGAGGAATTATCGTAGTATGAGTAGTAGCCCCTGATACACTGTCCGGCGAAAGAGAGAGCCGGGCAGGGGATCAAATCCTCTGTTTTTGTGGGAACCTGTGATAATGACGTATACCCCTTTGTGTAAAAATAGGCGTCTACAGAGAAGACGACCGCTCATAATGCGGAAGTGTCCGAACTGAAGCAGAGCCTGAAACGGGCCGAGGAGGAACTTGGCAGTGTGAAGAAGCAATTAGAGGACAAGCAAGGTATGTTGAAACATTGTCTTGCATTAGGCACTAATGAGTAATTGTGCCTATTGAAAAGTATTTGTGTTATATGCCCTAGGAGCGAGTGCCGAATACGAGGCACTGAAGTTGGTTGTGGCTGATGCCAACGAGAAGGCTGCCGCCAAACAGGCGGTTCGTGAAAAACACGAGGCTAGGGTCATCACAGCTGAGCGGGAGCTCCAGGAGGCTGTGAAGAAAAGCGAGGGCTTGGAGCAGAGTCTAGTAGGGAAAGAATCCGAACTCTCCAAAGCTCTCCAAGCCGCAGAAGATGCTCGGGAAGAAGCACGAGGTGCTCTACGGGACATTCAGGAGGCCCGGAAAGTTGCGGCTGGTAAGGCCTATTGTATTCATGGCTATTTTTGCATGATAGTGGGGAGAACTCTAAGCGACAAGCTGACTTCTTATTTTCGCAGGGGTGTTTGCGGATCTACCTCGCAGCATATCAGATGCGCCCAATTCTACCAGACCGAGGAGAAGAAGTCTAAGGGGAGGAACTTCTGGTCGCAGTATTTGGTGCCGAACTATCCGCTGCCTTTTATCGATCAGCTGAAGCAGCTGGTCGAACTGCACTAGGCGGCTGAACTAGCCATGAAGGACTTGGTTGTCCAGTTGTGGCCCGCGGAGCCAATTACAAGCAGTTACTTCGGACTCGTGAAGCGGGTTGTGGGTTCCTGTCCGCGGCTCGATGCTATCAAGCGATCAGTCTATATAGAAGGTGCGCGCATGGCGTTCGCCCGTGCCAAAGTGCATTGGGGGAAGCTTGACGTGGAGAAGCTGATGACTGAGGGGCCGCCGGAGGGTAAGGGGCACCGCAAGCCCGAGCTGTACTATGAAGGTGTACTGAAGGGGGCCCGCCTTGTGGTGGATAAGTGTACCAAAGACATTATATTTCCCTGAGGGCATTCGTGCCATTCTTTGTAATATGGGATAATGGCACTTTTATTATATATTGCCTGTTTTGATAGAACATATGTTCTTCCTGTGCGGCTGTTTATTGTATGTAAATCCTGAGAGTTGGCCAGTCGTCGCCTTCTGCCCCCACGAATCAAATACGGGGGTGTTCTGGACATCTCTGAACACTCTTTATCCCATGGTTGGGTCCTTTTAAGGAGGTGTTCCTTTCCACGAACCAGGGAATCGGACTGTAGGGCTTTACCACTCTCACTTAGCCATAGGAATTCGAGTATGGTCGGCGCAGCCCCTAGTGTTCGGAAGGCCGAACTAGGGGCTCTATTGGCGCCTGATCGGGAGACCGATCCGTCGCACTCTCAATTTATAATGGCATTACGCGGAATAAATCTTTAAGGATTTTACAACCTCTCGAACAGCTGACCAGCTCTCGCTGTATCATGACAGCCGGTTTTTGGCTTTCTCTACTGAGGTGCTCGTCCGGCAGAACCGGGGCACAATCGCAGTAGTTCTCCCAGCGCTACCTTAGCCGATGGAACGGAACGTAAGGTACCAAAACATGGGAGCTGGGCAAACCCAACCAATGACCCAAGACATGATTCGGAACTGATGCATATGGTGCTATAAGTTCAGGGTGCTGAGCGACCGAAAAGGTGGTTGGACTTTATTGCCGTTCAGTGAAGCCCCTGGCATAATCAGGCGTAACACTAGGCGTGGCTGCCGTTTTTGGCAAAGGGGCGTCGATGGTGAACGACGGTCGGTAAGTGTTATTTAAGTCTACGCATTGTAGTAGGATGATATGTCTATGCATATTAGTACGATTTATGATTATGAAAAGAAGTGTTTTTGACGAAACCTGTGATGGCCGGACTGGAGGGGGCTTTGAGTGGATCTGAAGTGAGTCCGGACTGCCTTCTTTGTGGGGGTTCACATGTATGTTCCTGCCCTTTTTGTGTCCGGGACGATTCCACGTCGCCAATCATGTTCTTCGTCAAAGTTAGTTTGCAAAGGCAGATGCCTGGAGACAGCTGAACGTCCTCTTGCTATTGATCTGAGGGTTCCTGACTGGACCCTGGTTAACCTAGCCGTTATACATTGAAGTAGCGCGGACTCCTCAATGAGTGTCCGGATAGTTGGTTGTCGTATCAAAATTTTGATAGGCATGCATGACTCGCTGCTCCGGCAGCTGTATGGTTTCCGCTCTAAGGGCGGGGTTCGGCCTTGCCTATAAGTGTGATTATATCATGAGGTGTTGGCCTAATGTTTTACCACGTGGAATCTAGTCAACATGGTTCATCCCGGTAGCATACGGTAAATCACCGTATGACGGGAAGGTGCCGAAGAATTATTCTTTGGCGTGGCATTTTTTTGGTGATCCGAAAACAACCATTAGAGTGGTGGGCCAATAAACATGGCCTTTGCACCCGGCATCTTTTAGAAGATGTTATTTGTGGTTTCATACCCGCGGGGGCTTTTATATGTTATGGAGCCCCCGGACTACTAGCTCTAGGCGTACGGCTATTGAATTGTTGTGGTTAGTGTGATCGGGGGCGATCGGCCATACTTTTATGCTCTGGGGGTCTCTTGACTAGACGCCTCCCCTTATTGTTTCCGGCACACGACCGGTCGCTTTGTTTTGAGGATCCAGCATTCTCTATTGGTATGCTTTGACGTCCTTCTAGGAGTACTGTGAATTTCACATGGTTGATCGAGTAGGTGGCTCGGGCCGGATAGGCTTGAGCTGTCCTTTGTCCGCTGACCGGACTGGGAGTTGCTGGACTTGGCACCGGCTTCCCTGACTTGACATTTATGATCGTTGCGCCGAGGCTTGAGGAAGCCCCTTCCTGTGTCCTTCGTATTGTCTTGGACCATAGTGATGTGTTGACGTCGGGGTATGAGCCTTGGGCTCTCCTGCTAAGGTTGAGGTATCCAGTTGTGCCGTGTATGCCCTTTATCGGGGCGGTCGAGTTCGCATTTGGCCAGGACCTTGGTCCACCTGTCCACGAGTGAATCTTGGTCAGCTTGAAGCTGCTATTGCTTCCTTTGCAGGCTCCTTGCCGTGGCCATGAGCCATCGCTTGAAGCGAACTTGTTCCACTGGATCTTCAGGCACGCCGAATTCGTCATTGCCGAGGCTCACCGCGTCCTCGGAGGGGGGCATATAGTTGTCCCTTTCCAAGTATCCCACCATGGCTAGTTCGGCCTGCTTGGAGGCAGGCTGGTTAGGGTTGTATTCCTTTTCGGCACCGTCCGGATTGTTTCCGTCTCCTGGGCCGGTATTGCTATGGTGGGGCTTGGAGCGGCGTCGACGATGCACGTGCTTTGTTTTTCTCCCTATGGGTTATCCTCTGTTGCCTCATCGCCATTGGTTTCTTTCGGAGTGTCCACCATATATATATCGTAAGAAGAGGTGGCTATCCACCGCCCAGTGAGTGGTGGTTCATGTTCTTCTCCTGCATCGTCATCCATACCGTCGATGTCTTCGGGGTCGAAGTCAAGCACGTCGGTTAGATCATCGACCGTGGCAATGAAGTGGGTGGTGGGTGGGCAACGAATTCCTTCGTCGCCTGCTTCCTGCTCGAGCCGGACATAGTTCGGCCAACAGCCTCCTGACAAAGAGAGAGTCTTTAATGAGTTCAGCATGTCGCCAAAGGGCGAGTGCTGGAAGATGTCCGCAGTGGTAAACTCCATTACCGGAGCCCAACCTGGCTCGGCTGGCTCGAGAGTGCGCGGACTGGAACGAACAACTGGATACGAGTCCGGGGGTCCGGAGTCACCGGCTTCCACAGAGGTGAGGCCTGTGTTTGGCTCCACCGCCGATGAGTGTGCAGCCTGCAAGGCGGGGTCCATCCCTCCATCCCTTAGGAAACACAGCCTGCTCCGGATTTAGGTCCGAGGCTACTGCAGGGGTGATATTTCGAGTATTGTCCGACGGCAGGTCTAAGCCATGCTCGTCGTGACTGTCCGGTACTCCTGGCATAGGCCCGAATCCGTCAAAGATCAAGTCTCCGCGAATGTCGGCCGTGTAAATCAAGTTTCCGAACCTGACCTAGTGACCAGGGGCGTAGTTGTCGATCTGCTCCAGATGGCCAAGCGATTTGGCCCGCAGTGCGAAACCGCCGAACACGAAGATCTGTCCGGGGAGAAAAGTCTCACACTGGACCGTGTTGTTGACGAGGATTGAAGGAGCCATCGAGCCCTGTAGCGACGACACAGAGGAAATCTCAATGAAAGTACCAATGTGGGTGTCAAAACCGGCGGATCTCGGGTAGGGGGTCCCGATCTATGCGTCTTAGGCTGATGGTAACAGGAAGCAAGGGACACAATGTTTACCCAGGTTCGGGCCTTCTCGATGAAGGTAAAACCCTACTTCCTGCTTGATTAATATTGAAGATACGAGTAGTACAAGAGTAGATCTACCACGAGATCGTAGAGGCTAAAACCTAGGAGCTAGCCTATGATGATTATGATTGTAATTGTAATCAGCCTTCTATGGACCAACCTCTCCGGTTTACATGGAGATGGTTACAAGGAAAGAAATACAATATCCGAATCGCCAAGCTTGTCTTCCACGCAAAGGAGACTCCTATCCGGACACGGGACAGAGTCTTGAGTCTTGTATCTTCACACTTCAATATCCGGATGATGTATATTGTCCGGCTGTCCGGGTACCCCCTAATCCAGGACTCCCTCAGGCGCATCGGTGGCTATGGTCGCCGACTATCCTGGACTGCTACCCGCATCGCGTGTAAGCAAAGCCGAAACCTTATCCTTCGAAGAGGACTCCTTTCTGACACCATGTCTGATGCCCAAAACATCGTATTTTGTAGAGACGACCATCGGAACACGGCAACGAGCCCCTGGGGGCTCGTCGGCGAAGGGCGTCCGGATTAGGCAGGCTTAAGAGGAAGGCGGTTAGGGCCGAAACGCCGTTATAGAGGTATGGTAATAACCTGCTGTGTGATTATTGTGTTTGAAATGTAACAACGTCCTTTGTGTCCTGGCAGAAAGAGGAACTGCCGGACTATATCCGGAGATCCTGCCAATCACGCCTCCACCAGCTGGATTCCTAAACCGGCTTCGAGAGAGGAGGCCGACGCGGGGCCGATGCCGAATTTTCCTCCGACAGAGGATGCAGATATGCTCTCCGCCACGAATTCCCAAGTAGAGAGTGCCATGAATCACCGGCGCCGATAGGCCGTACTTCGCAATAACATCTTTTCTGAAGAGGCTTTTAATGCTTTCAATTCGGGAGACGCATACATCCGAGCTGCTCAAGGTGGGCTTGCCCGGGCGACGGACCAGTATGCCAAAGATATACGGGTAAGAAAATTTGATAAGCATGTATAGTAGTAGCCCCTGAGACTTGAAACGGTTGGAACAACTGTTTTAAGGATCAATTTATTAACAGGTCCTTGTAGATAAGAATGCCCAATTGTCTCAAGAGCTGGAGGATTGCAAGGCCCAGCTGAGGGCCGCGGTTGCCAAATATAGGAATCCCAGAAGGCCTCATCTAGTAACATTTGTCTCAATAGAGAAGTTTTATGGAAATGTACCAGTTAGTAATTGGATTGTTTGATAAGTCTAACAAAAAATTCTGCAGATAATCTCGGGGAGAATCTAGAGATCATGAGAGAGAGCGAGTCACATCTCCAAAGGCAGCTAAAAGCTGGCGAGCGTGTTCTTATGCAAGTTAGGCGTGAGAAGAATGATCTTCAAGATGCCAATGTCCGGCTGGGTGTCGAATTAGGAGATGTTCGCGCTCAGCTGGAGGACTCCGTGAAGGAGAACAGAAGGCTTCGTCGCGACATTTATGGTAAGTGCCTAGACGAACTGTAGTACAACTCGGCGAGGAAGCATATTGAAAGAGTTTATATCTGTAGGTATGTTGATGGGCCGCCCTGAAGAGGAGATGCCCGCGTGTGTAGGAGATTTACTGCAAGACCTCTCACAGCTGCACGAGCAAGCTCGGCAGGTGATGCAGGGTATTGCCCAGGCCTTGTGGCCATCCACCTCCCTGCCAAAATGCATGGGGGAGCTCATGGATATGCTCCAAGGTGAAAGCCTGCCGACAAGGTGCAAGAGAAGCCTGGGCCATGGTGAAGACGTGCTACACCAAGCTTGACCTGAACCATATGGCCGAAGTCGGACCCGCGGGGCCAGATGGGCAAGAAATTCCCGTGAGTCTGGTGTATGACCAGGTAGCGTTAGCCGCAAAGTATTCCCAACAGGATTGTAAGCTAGATAGCCTGTTGGACGGTATAGAGGAAGAATATAGTCAGTCCAAGTGACTATGTAATTCAATGGACATATGTAGTCCCTAGCCGGATTAAAATCATTTGTCATGGCGGACCTTTTCGCTTCAGCCCCCGGATCCGACAGTCCGGGGTGTATCCGAATACCCGCTCAGTTATGCAGAACCGGGGTATGCGTGGAAACCAGGTGTAGGGGTCATAAGTGCTTGAACAGACAAGTACCCAACTAGTTATGTTATATTAAATGGATAGTAAGAAACATCTTCTAGGGAGAATAGTTCCATTAGGGGTTCCTTTCCCTGGGTACGCATGCATTGATGTACATGTCCGGACTGCGAACAGAGATGCAGGATAAAAAACTTCTGGGGATTCACGTTGTCATAAACGAAAAAAACATCTTTTGTTCACCGAC
The DNA here is from genome assembly GCF_018294505.1 of Triticum aestivum. Lineage (NCBI taxonomy): Eukaryota > Viridiplantae > Streptophyta > Magnoliopsida > Poales > Poaceae > Triticum > Triticum aestivum. The sequence continues at coordinate 271,211,709 of NC_057804.1, read as the reverse complement.
CGAATATTCCCTTAAGAACGCTAGCTTTCGGCTTCACCCAGTCTGAGGTACACATCCGGCGGAACCAGCAGTAACAATCACAGAGGTGCTCCCCTTATGCCCTAGCCGAATTAACGAGAACGTAGGGCATAAACACAAGAGCCAAGCAACCCAACATGGCCACATCTTAAGTCATATCGATGCATATAATGGTGAAGAAAAGGCACATATGGAAAAAGAACGCATATGTGATAGGCAAGAAGCCATGAAAGCAATTATATTTAGCTTCCGTATAGGAAGCCCCCAGGTATGGCTTACACACATAGTGCGGCCGGAGTGATCCGAGCATCCGCACTGTATTGACTACTTTGTGTGAAGAAGGAAAAATGGCGAGAAAGGAAAAAAGGGGAGGAACATAATTAAAAGGGAGGGGGTAAGGAGACGAACACTGAGTTCGGCGCTAGGCGTAGAATCTCCGGAGTCTGGCCATGTTCCATGGGTTCGGCTCGAGTCTGTTATCGGATGCATTACGCAGGCGGTACGCTCCTACGGTGAGAACTTTATCAATAATGAAGGGACCCTCCCACTTAGGTTTGAGCTTATCCTTCTTCTCTGGTAGGCGTAGAACAAGTTCGCCTAAGAGTCTGTTTGACAAGCTTGTATCCTTTTAGTATATTGAGGCTGTGTTCGGCCAGTCTGCGTGGGATGCCCGACATGTCCGAAGGATGCCAGGCGAAAATGTCCCAATTCTTGCGTAGGAAGTCTCGTAGTGCGGCGTCCATTTTGGGGCTCAACTGTGTCCCGATGGAAGCTGTCTTCGTGGGGTCCATTGGATGGACCTGGAATTTGTCTATCTCGTCTGCGGGTTTAAATGAGGTGGACTTGGGTCGCTTGTCGAGAATCACGTCGTCCCTGTCCATGGTGGAGCGCAGCGTTGTTAGTTCTTCGGCTGCTAGAGCTTCGGATAATGCTTCCAGGGCTAGTGCTACGGTTTTATTTTCGGCGCAAAGTGCGACGTCCGGATCACTGGCTAGAGTGATGATTCCATTGGGTCCAGGCATTTTAAGCTTCATGTACCCGTAATGGGGTATAGCTTGAAAGCTTGTGAACGCGTCCCGCCCTAAAAGGGCGTGGTATCTGCTGCTGAAAGGAGCCACTTGGAATGTGATTTCTTTGGACCTATAATTCTCCGGAGTGCCGAATACCACATCGAGTGTGATTTTTCCCGCACACCGTGCCTCCCGACTAGGGATGATTCCCCTGAAGGTTGTGCCGCTTTGCTCAATGCGGATTTTATCAATTTCCATCTTGTTGAGTGTTTCTTCGTATATCAAGTTTAATCCGCTTCCGTCGTCCATGAGTACTTTAGTGAGCCGAAAGCCGTCCATGATTGGGCTAAGGACCAAAGCGGCTGGTGCTCGGACTGTCTGGAATTGAGGTTCACCACTCGCACTGAAAGTTATAGCAGTGTCATTCCACGGATTTATTTTTGCCATGTGGCAGATTTCAGCGAAATTTCGATGAGCTCGTTTGCGCCTATTGTTTGAGGCGAAAGTCTCGAAGACTGTTAATAATGTATTGTTTTCTTTGGAAAGATTTTGTTCTGCTTTATGGCTTACAAGAAGATCCTCGCCACTTTTTGCTACCTGCCGGAGTATCCAGCATGCTCTAAGGCTATGTGTTGGTGTAGTGTCCGGCATGCTGTGGAGTTTACATGGCCCATTGAGCCATTCTTCCAATACGGTTCCACGCCCTGAGGTGGGCTTTGGTTTCTTGGGGATTGGATCGGCTGACTTACGAGAGTTCACCCGTTTAGCTCGGACAAAGGTTTAGTGAGAGCCGGACTATCCCAAAATTCTGTTTGGGTTTTCCAGGCGCTTTCCATCACACAGTACTTCTGTACTATGGCTGCTAAGTCAGCATAGTATACTATGTCACGGCGACTTATAGCATTAAGGATCCCTTTGTTCATGCAGTTTTTGCAGAGAAGTGAGATTGCGTCTTCCTCACTACAGTCCTTGACCTTGTTTAACACAAGGAGGAATCTGGCCCAGTAGCGATGTACTGTCTCTTGGGGCTCTTGTTTGATATGGGAGAGATGGTTTAAGTCCGAGTGGGTGGGTGTAGCTGAATCTGGATTCTGATCCGATCTAATGCCGAGGGGCAGAGGAGCTTCCGGGCTTGATAGCTCGGGATCCGGGGTGCTACCCGATTTTTCCAGCCCGATACCCGATTCTAAGTCCGGGTCTGGGTCATGTCCTCCAGTGAGCGGGTATCCGGCTCAGAGAGCTCAATAATCCGGACATAATTCGTCCTCAAAATAGAGGGATAATCCGTATGTGGCTCCTCTACTACCGCTATCTCGTGGGTGACCGGCGGGGATTTAATATCCCTTTGGTCGGGTTTAAGCCCAATCCGGTCATAGTCTATGGCGACTCCCAAAGTGGCGATGCGATCCAAGAGCTCATTAAGGGAGGAGAGCTCCCTTGGATCCATCTGTTCGGCGAGTTCCAAATTGATGTGGAGGCTATTCGTGATGACCCGAGAGGTCATCGTCGGCGCGGCAGGCGATTGGGCGACCATGCCAAAGCCGCCTAGTCGGAGAGTTTGGCCTATAGCCAGCGCTCCCCCAGAGGTGATGCTGTCCTTGACAACGAGACGGGCCATCGAGCCTTGTAGCGAAGATACAGAGGAACTCTCAATGAAAGCACCAATGTCGGTGTCAAAACTGGCGGATCTCGGGTAGGGGGTCCCGATCTGTGCGTCTAAGGCTAATGGTAACAGGAGGCAAGGGACATGATGTTTTACCCAGGTTTGGCCCCTATTGATGGAGGTAAAACCCTACTTCCTGCTTGATTGATATTGATGATATGAGTGTTACAAGAGTTAATCTACCACGAGATCGTAGAGGCTAAACCCTAGAGGCTAGCCTATGATGATTATGATTCTGTCTCTAAGGACTAAACCCTCCGGTTTATACAGACATCGGAGAGGGCTAGGTTTTACATGGAGTCGGTTACAAATAAGGAAATATAATATCCGGATCGCCAAGCTTCTCTTCCACGCAAAGGAGAGTCCCATCTGGACATGGGACAAAGTCTTGAGTCTTGTATCTTCACGGTCCAATAGTCCGGCCAAAGTATATAGTTTGGCTGTCCGGATACCCCTAGTCCAGTTCTCCCTCACTCATGTCTATGGTTAGGAGACCATAGCCATCTTCGATCAACGAGCTAGTCCGATAGAGGCTAACTAGGGACATCTTGTTGTCTATGTATCCACACATGCATTTGAGTTTTCGATCAATACAATTCTAGCATGGATAATAAACAATTATCAGGAATAAGGAAATATAATAATAACCACTTTATTATTGCCTTGAGGGCATATTTCCAACAGTTAGCACGGATTGAGCAGAACACTGCACATAAGCATAATGAGTTGGTTTCCATCACCGAGTTCATTGGCGTGAAACCACCCCCTTCCATCATTCCATTGAGCCATTCTATGTAGATGATTGGCTCCGTAGCATCACCCATAAGCTGCGTTCTACGAATGTGGCTGAAGGTGACAAGGTCACCTATGCTACATAGCACCTGGAGGGTCATGCCAGTCTTTGGTAGAAGAACTATGAGGCTATGCTTCTAGCTAGCCTGATTCCTACCTGGAGAGATATCACTGAGTCTTTTCATGAGCATCACATTCCTCGGGCTCTCATTGACTACAAGAGGGAAAAGTTATGTAGTTTCACCCAGGGTAAGATGGCTGTTGATGCTTATAGTAGAGAGTTTGGGAACCTCGCCGGCTATGCAACAGAGGAGGTGTCCACGGAGGCCAAGAAGCAGGCTAGGTTTCGGAAGGGTCTTAACCCTAAGTTGCATCGTGATCTCCACTTGCACCATTTAGATATATTCCAGGCTCTTGTGAACAAGGCCATTAATGCAGAGACAACTCAGCTCACTTATGAGGAGTCTCGTAATCACACCCGTGAGTTTGGTTCTTCCTCCGATTCTGGTTCTCAGAAGCAGCGGATTTGGGTTGCGAACTCAGCTCTTCCACCCGGATATGCACCGAAGCCATCTTATGTGGCGCCTCACCTAGTTCAGCCGTATGCTCCACACAGGCCTACTGGTGGATTGCCTTTCAATGAGGGTCCACGCCCTACTTCAGGGACTTGCTTCACATGTGGAGAGCCATGACACTATGCACGTGATTGCTCTCAGACCAGCTATGCTCCACCCTAGTCTGAGAAGTCTGTTGTCCGTTGTAAGCCATCAGGCAAGATAATCAGTGCCAAGTCAGCTCCCACTGAACGTGGTTGTGTGCATCATGTCTCAGTTGAAGAAGCCCAAGATGGATCTAACATTTTTCTTGGTACACTCCTTGTCAATTGTCATCCAGCATCAGTTCTATTTATTACCAGAGCATCTCACTCCTTCATCTCTGAAGGCTATGCTCATTTACACGACATGTCATTTTGTGATATGCCAACTCCACCCAAAATTCAAACTCCAAGGTCTAGATGGCAAACTACCAGAATCAGCTATGGTAATGAAATCCTTGTTGACAGAATTGCATTCCTTACATCACTTATAGCCCTCAAGCCTTCAAATATCAACATCATGTTGGGTATGGACTAGATGACAGCTCATCATGAAAAGGTTGATTGTTACACGAGGTCTGTTCAGCTTACACACCCATCTGGCAAGATAGTCATTGTCTCCACTAGAGTTGCAAAGCGTCAGCTCTATTCTCTTAATTCCATCCCTCTTCCAGACCTTGAAGATATCCCGGTAGTCCGTGACTTTTCGGATGTCTTTCCAGAGGAACTACTAGGTATTCCACCTGACAAATATGTAGAGTTTGTCATAGAGCTTATCCTAGAAATCGCCCCAATCTCTAGGAGATCTTACGAGATGGAACCCTTAGAACTAGCTGAGCTTAAGAAACAACTTGATGAGTCCTTGAAAAGTGTTTCATCCGTCCTAGTTCTTATCCTTGGGCTTGCCCCGTCCTCTTCATCAGGAAGAACGATGGAACGGACCAGATGGTTGTAGATTATCGTCCCGTTAATTTGGTCATGATAAAGAACAAGTATCCGCTCCCCAGGATCAACGACTTGTATGATCAGCTCGCTGGATCCTCAGTTTTTTCCAAGATGGGTTTGAGGTTAGGCTACCACCAAATCAAGATGGGAATGGGGACATTCCTAAGACGACTTTTGTCACTCATTATAGGCAGTATGAGTACACCGTTACGTCCTTCGGTCTAACCAATGCTCTAGCCACATTCTCCTGCTTGATGAACTCGATATTCATGGAGTACTTAGATAAGTTCGTCGTGGTATACCTCGGTGATATTCTTATTTACTCGAAGAGCATGCCGAACATCTTAGACTTGTGTTGAAAAACTTAGAGAGCACCGCCTTTATGCCAAGTTCTCCAGGTTTGAATTTTGGTTGCCAGGAGTGACCGAACTACGTCATGTGAGCTTTGGTAAGGGCATTGCTGTCAATCCAGAGAGAGTTCAGGCCATTCTTGATTGGACTCCACCTGAATCGGTTAAACAATCGAGGAGTTTCCTTCGTTTAGCCAGTTATTGTCGCCGCTTTGTTGAGAACTTCTCCAAAGTGGCCAAACCTCTCACGGAACTTCTCAAGAAGGGTAAAAAGTGTGAGTGGTCCCCACAGTGTGAGCACAGTTTTCAGGAACTGAAAAGACGTTTGACTTCTCCTCCCATACTTGTGCCACTGGATTTCACTAAGGACTTTATTATCTATCGTGATGCCTCACGACAGGGACTAGGTTGCATTCTTATGCAAGATCGCCATGTGATTACCTATGCATCTCGATAGTTGCTTCCACATGAGGATAATTATCCTACACATGACCTGGAGCTTGCAGCCGTAGTCTATGCACTTAAGACATGGTGACATTACCTTCTTGGTAAATGGTGCAGCATTTACACCAATCACCAGAGTCTTAGTATATCATCGCCCAACCAGATTTGAACCATAGGCAAAGATGTTGGTTGGAGTTGATATCAGATTACGACTTAGGGATCACTTACACTCCAGGCAAGGCAAATGTTATGGCTGATGCACTAAGTCATAAGTCCTATTGCAACAATATCATGTTGCAACAGGGTCAACCATTTCCCCATGAGGAATTATGTAAGCTTAATCTTCACATTGCTCCTCAAGGATTCCTTTCTACCTTGGTGGCAAAACCTACTCTTGTAGATCAAATCGGGAATCTCTCGGATCAAGAAAAATATCTCCAAGCTAGGGAGTTGCTGGTTGTTTCTCTATGGATGAACGAGGTGTTGTTTACTATGGAACCGCTTGGTGGTTCCCAAGAGTCAGCGGATGCAGCAATTGATCCTTGAGTAGGCTCATGAATATCCTCTCATGATTCATCCTGGTAGTACTAAGATGTATCAGGACCTACGCCAGAGGTTCTGGTGGACTAGGATGAAGAGAGAAATTGCTGAGTTCATTGCTAACTGTGACGTATGTCATCGCCTTAAAGCAGAGCATCAGAGGCCTGCTGGCACCCTTCAACCATTAGCTATTCCTGAGTGAAAATGGGACAAAGTGGGTATGGACTTCATCACCAGCTTTCCCAGGAGCAAGAAATGTAATAATCCTATCGTTGTAGTCATTGATCGTCTTTCCAAAGTGGCTCACTTCCTACCTGTTTGGGAGAGTATCACTGCTAGTAAGCTAGCTGACTTATATATATTTATCGAATAGTGTCACTACATGGTGTCCCACTAGAGATCAATTCTAACCGTGGTAGTCTTTTCACTTCTCATTTCTGGGAGAGTTTACAGACTGCCATGGGAACCCATCTTTCCTTCAGTACCGCTTTCCACCCTCAGTCAAGTAGTCAGGTGGAAAGGGTCAACCAAATTATCAAAGAGATGCTTAGAGCTTGCATTATCTCATTATGTATGGATTGGGAGAAGTGCCTTCCTTTCACCGAGTTTGCGTATAACAATAGCTATGAATCCAATCTCAAGAAAGCTCCTTTCGAGATTCTCTATGGACGAAGATGTTGAACACCTTTGAACTAGTCAGAAACCAGGAAAGAAAATTCTTTGGATCGGATATGATCCAGGAGGCAGAAGTCGCATTATTCGTGAGAGTTTGAAAACAGCCCAATCTCGTCAAAAGAGCTAGTATGACCGTCGTCATAAGGAAGTGGCATATGAAGTTGGCGACAAGGCTTACCTTCGAGTTACCCCTTTGAAGGGTACCCATCGTTTCGGTATCAAGGGAAAGTTGGCTCCTCGTTACTGATACATCTCCAATGTATCTATAATTTATGAAGTATTCATGCCATGTTTACAATAATTTTATATGGTTTTGGTATGATTTTATTAGAACTAACCCGGACTAGCACTATTTTTAGCAGAACTACCGTGGTGTAGTTTTTTGTGCAAAAATAAAAGTTCTTAGAATGGTCTGAAAATTTACGGTGATTTTTTATGGACCAAAAGATACCTCCGAAGCACTAGAGTTGGGCCAGAAGGGTCCCAAGGAGACGACATGGGTGGAGGGCGCACCCACCCCCCCTAGGGTGCGCCCCCTGTCTTGCCGCTGCCTCGTGGACCCCCCTGACGTAAAACTGACGCCAAAAATTCCTATAAATCCAGAAACCCCTAGAAAGAAACTCTCTCTCTGTCTCTCTCTCTCTCTCTCTCTCTCTTGTGTTCTTGATTCTTTACGATCTTGATGTACCGTAAGCTTTGCTACTATAGTTGGATTATATGGTGTTTCTCCCTCTCTACCTTGTGATGAATTGAGTCTTTTCCTTTGATGTTTTGTTAAGTCAGATTGAATCTTTGGATGTGAGAGCACTTGATGTATGTCTTGTGATGGGATATCCGTGATGACAATGGGATGTTCTGTTGATCCACTTGATGTATGTTTTGGTTATCAACTTGCGGATTCACGTGGTGACATTGGGGTAACCTATGCATAGGGGTTGATGCACGTTTTCATATTCCTTTCTCTGGTAGAATTGTTGGGATGCTCATGAAGTTCTTTGTGTTGGATTGAATATTATGAATCTGAAGTTGTTTGATGCATATCGTATAATTGTCCCACGGATACTGGTGATGACATTGGAGTATCTAGGTGACATTAGGGTTGCTTGATGTGTGTCATATGTTGTTATTTTACTATGATTTCTAGGGCTGTTTGTGACACTTATAGGAATATCCCAATGGATTGATTGGAAAGAATAACTTTGAGGTGGTTTCATACCCTACAAGAAAGTTCATCTTATGTTCTCTACATTAGAAACTTTGGAGTGATTCTTCATTGCATGCTGAGGGATTTTTATATGATCTAATTATGTTATCTTTGTTGAGAGAACTTGCACTAGTGAAAGTATAAACCCTAGGCCTTATTTTCAAGCATTGCAATACTTTTTTCGCTCACTTTTGTTACTTGCTACCTTGCTGTTTTTATATTTTCCGATTACAGAAACCTATATCTACCATCAATATTGAACTTGTATCACCATCTCTTTGCCGAACTAGTGCACCTATACAATTTACCTTTGTATTGGGTGTGTTGGGACACAAGAGACTCTTTGTTATTTGGTTGCAGAGTTGTTTGAGAGTGACGATCTTCACCCTACGCCTCCCACGGATTGATAAACCTTATGTCATCCACTTGAGGGAAATTTCCTACTGCCCTACAAAACTCCGCGCTTGGAGGCCCAAAACGAGTCTACAAGAAGAAGGTTGCGTATGTCAGGACCCCGACTCGATGTCACATCGATCTAGCCGGTAACACTTCATATCACTTTGCGGCCTCACGCACGGTGTTCCCACGGGTGTCGCCTTACCTTTGCCCGGGACCGTTTGCGCCTTTTGGCTCACGTATATGATAGTGTCGCTAGCATCCATATGATAAAGAGCCCGGGCTGACATGACTAGTCGTAAACCCAAAGTGGCACAGACTTACAGGGACAGGCATCCATGACCCAGCTTCGAACGTGTCGGTCATCAGCAAGTGGGTCCGGGCTGTAGCACTGGGCTAGCAGGACTCCGGTAAACCGGGCTGTAGCGGGCTAACAGGACTCTGGTACTCAAAGCGTGACATTTCCCCGAAGGGACAGACACAGGAACGAAGAAGGACACATGCCGGCCAGCCTAAGTGTTGCAGAGCAGTAGCAAGCTACCATGGCTCAGCGGTAACACTAGGAGATATTTCCCGGTAAGAGAGGCTACTAAAGATAAACAACTAGATAGTCAGATCCCACACATACCAAGCATTTCAATCATACACACAATATGCTCGATATGTGCAATACAACGAAACATCACAACATGACTCTACGACACAAGTACTTTATTTAAGGCTCAGGGAGCCATACATAACATACACCAAGGTACGGGTCTCACGACCCAACATACAAGTCATACAGTCATACAAACCAGCAGCGGAAGTAACTTGTCTGAGTACAGACAACTAGTAAAATAAAAGAGGCTTGGAAAGACTAGCTATACTACGTGGTCCTTCACAAGCTCAGGGTCACCACCTGGGTCTTTAGCCTACTCGTTGATGTCAACGTCTACATAGAACCCATCAGAAGGGGTTGCAGCGTCTTCTGTAAAAATGTAGATTATAGCAACATGAGTACAAAGGTACTCAGCAAGACTTACATCAGATCCTACATACATGCATATTATCAAGAAGGGTTGGTGGAGTTATTGCAGCAAGCCAGCTTTGACTCTTGGCTAGACTATCCTACGATACTCCAACTTGAAATGGTTTTGCGCACACGAGTCCACTACTCACCACTTCAATACACTACCGAGGATCCACCTCCGTCTTCCTACGGAAGAGCCATCCTCGGCACTCACACTTATCTTGAGGCTTTTAGTAGTTTCCATTTACTTGTCTATGAACTGTATAGGCAACCAAGTAGTCCTTTACCGCGGACACGGCTATTCGAATAGATCATGTTAACCCTGCAGGGGTGTACTTCTTCATACATGTTTCCACCACTTAGCGTCTGCACACGACATGTGCTCGGCAGACTTCAAGCGAAAGCCGACGTGGGTGTAGACCACGACCTACCTAAACACTTAAGCCTCTAGTCCAGGTTTATCGCCTATTCAGGTTCCATCCGCAGGGAGTCCGGCCGAGGTTTCCCATACGGCCCCGAACGATGTGAACAGGGTTCCCGAGATACCTAACGGGTATTCGGTACACCCGGCCACGTACCTACCGCATCACAGCCCACCCCTACGGTCAACGCTGTCCACGGCCTCCAGTAGGCTACAAACACCAGAAACTACTTGCAACTCCTGGACAGAGAGCTAGGGTGAATAAGAAGTCGAGCGGGGTCATATTTCAGGGCCCAATGTATGGTAGTAGCTGATTCTTAAATCACACATACAGATCTCAGTGCTTAAGGTCGGCTTCAATGAAACAACCCACCATGTACTCCTACATGGCCTCTCATCGATACCTTTACCAAATCGTGTTCACCACACCACTCCCATTACCGACATAATCATTTCACTCTAGCCCATCACCCAGATGAACCAGACCTGACACGACTCTAAGCATAGCAGGCATAGCAAGGTAGGAACAACACATACATATGGCTCAATCAACTCCTACACATGCTAGTGGGTTTCATCTAGTTACTGTGGCAATGACAGGTCATGCAGAGGAAATGGGTTCAACTACCGTAGCACACAGCAGTTTGAATTGCGTTGTCTTAATGCAGTAAAAGAGAGCAGGAGTGAGAACATGGGATTGTATCGATATGATCAAATGGTTGGTTGCTTGCCTGATGGTTCGTTGCACGGATACGGTTCTTCGTTAGGGTAATCACGGTACTCCTCGGGGACAGATCCTGTCGCAAAGGACACCGATACACAAACATCACCAAACAATATGCAACAATATGATGCATGCATGAAACATGGCAATATGAGTGTGTTGGGCTAATGCAACTAAAACCAGATGTGTTTGAACAAATTTGAATCAAAGATTCAAATTCCAAATTCAAATATGGCCTTTTAAAGTGCTTTTCCTTGTTCTGATTAAAACATCAATTTAACTTGTTTGATCATGCATGAAAATAGTACAGATGGATAGATTGGATTTTTCTGATCATTTTTCATATATAATTTGTCCAATTTGGAATTACAGAATAAAATTTATGAATTTTTGAAGTTTAATTAATATTCTGGAATTTCCTGATTTAATTTAAATCCAGAAATATAATTACTGTGTCAGCATGACGTCAGCATGACGTCAGTGGTCAACTGTGGCTGGTTGAAGTCAAACCTGACGTGTGGGGGCCACACGTCAGTGACAGGGGGGGTTAAACAGATTTAAATTAATCCTAATTACTTAATTAGTGGCACTGGGGCCCACTGTCAGTGTCAGGGGGGGTTGACTAACAGTAGTTAGCGCTAACCTAACCACCTGGCCGACAGGGCCCACGCGTCAGTGACCCTGGGGGGTCAAACCCCAGGTCGGTCAAGTCAAACCCCACCGGCGACATGACGCCGGCGAGATCCGAGACGGCGGCGAGAGTGCTTTTTGCCATTCCGGCGACCAAATGGACGGCGGAAGGCATCTACGTGTTGCTGAGGCTGAGCCGCGTCTATTGGTGGTGGTGGTTGGGCTCGAGGTGGCCGGAGTTGACGGCGGCGAGCTCGGCTGCGGTGGCCGGAGTTCGGGTGCGGTCGGGATCAGTGTTGCAGGGGGTTTGGGGAGGCGTTGGTGCGTTCTACGTGCTCCTCGTGATGTGTGGAGCACGATGGCGAGCTCGGTTGGGCGCTACGGCGACCGTGGCCACGACGGCGACATCGCCGGCGGCGTGGAGCTTTCGGTCGAGGTGGAGCTAGGGCCTAGAGGTCGGGAGAGACCAGGGAAGAAGGGGGAATCGCTCCGGGGGCTCACCGCGGTTGCAGTGGGCGTCGAAGCAGGCTCGGGGACGCGCCGGAGACGACGAATTTGACGGCGACGGTGGTCGGAGTCCGAAGAGGGGAACGGCGACGTGGCGGCGATGTAGGGCTTCCGGGGACCCGTGGAGCGGTGGGGAGGAAGAGGGAGTTGTGGCGGAGCTTCTGAGCTAATCGGGGGAGCGAGGGGTGGTCGGAGGCGGTGGCTATGGCGAACGGCGGCGACGGTCATGTTCGGCCGAGCGAGAGAGAGAGCGAGAGAGAGGAAGGAGAGAGCCAGGGAGAGTGAGAGAGAGCAGGGGGAGAGGCGTGGCGTCGTCCAGGGCGTCGAGCGAGGAGGGGAGGCCAGGCAAGCAGGCGAGCAGGTGGCGTGGCGCGGTGGCGCGCGCGCGCGCGCCGGCCACACTCCCCTCCCTCTGTCTGGACGAAGACGACAGAGGAGGGAGGTGGGCTGGGCTGGCTGGGCCAGCCAGCTGGCTGGGCCGCACAGTGGAGGAGCCCAGGTAGGTTTTTCCCCCTTTCTTTTCTGTTTTCTGTTTTTATTTAATATATCTGCAACTTTGTTGAATTAAATAAAATACCTAGACAACTCCAAAAATCACCAAACTACTCCTGGTCCATAGTTGGATTATTTCCAACATGAAACATTTTAGTTTGGAGATATTTGAGCATTTAAATATTTTATATAATTTTAAATGCCCAAATTCAAATAGTTATGATTTAATTCAAAAACCCTAGGATGGCCTAGGAAAATGTGCACCACTTTTGCAGAGGTTCTGAACCAAGACAAAAATGATGGGCATTTTAGAAGGGCATTTCAGGTTCATTGAAAATTATTTTAGTAAACCCTAGTTGGTTTCAGAGGGGACTGGGGGTTCTGTCATCCCCATTTCAGGTTTCTGCTGAAAGAGTAAACATGAT
>NC_057804.1:271178223-271198856 GCF_018294505.1 Triticum aestivum | reverse complement strand
CGCTGGGCGCATAGCTCCATAATTCTCCCACCATAGACTGGCGGGGCCTTCAAGATGATATGCGGCAAAGGTGACCTTGTCAGCCTCCGCTACCAGCGCGGAACGCAGCTTGTGAGAAATACTGCGAAGCCAGTCATCAGCGTCGAGAGGCTCGACGGAGTGGTGGAACGTGGGTGGATGCAATTTGATAAAATCACTAAGTGACACCACGTTAGCCCTCTGATGGTGTGCTGTATTCTGTTCAATACGCTCCAACAAACGGTTTGTCTCCCGCTTGTTTCTCTCAGCTTCCATCATCACCTCGGCTAGTGAAGGAGGATGAGGCAGATTTTCATTCCTGGCTTCACTGCCTTCGGCCTGCTCTTGAGAAGCAGGGTTGGCGCGCGTGTTGACCATCCTAGGTAAACAAGACAAAGATTTAGTCAGAATGATAAAATTCCGACATAGGAATACATAATGTGAGGAATAACTCGGAATGCAAGATGATCATCCGTATGACATGGTAGATACAGAAACTGCTTCTTTTATTCCATCGTCATACACACCATACAAGGTTTAGTACAAGACCAAACGAAGTACTATTACGGTGAAAAGGGATTACATCTCATCGGAGGCATTCCAAACTCCTATACATTATTTTTCTACAACTCCGGAAAGAGTACAAACTAGGTCATATCCCACGAGTCACGCGGAACGATAGATGACACAGCTAGTGCAAACTAGGGATACTACCCCTAACTCAGACCGATCCGTAGTAGTCCTCATAAAAGTCACCTCCATAGCCTGGAAGCTCAACATGTTCATCCGGAAACAGATGATCTCGCGGAGCTTGTGGACCATAGGGGCTAGGATGAGGCCTTGGACCAACAAACGGTGGCCTGCGGGGACCGCGAGGTGGGGTGATGCCTCCTACATCACGCCAAACCATCACGTCAGGCAGAGCAGATCTCACAGGATAGAGATCGCGCATATCTGAGAATCCAGCTTGCACCGCCGGTGCGAACCGAGTCAAAGTGGCCCAGTGGTCAGCACGGGTATTGAAGAGCTCTAACCTTAAGGCCCGATTTTCACGATCCTTAACCTCGAGCATCTCAGCAGTGGTGCGAGTTCGTGAATCCTCCTGAGTGGAATCAGCATAAATAGCTTGGAGATATCCTTGTGCTCCCGGAAGTGATCCTGGCATATACCGGAAATCAGAGTCCCGAAATAAACCAGATCTGACTCGCATAATGGTCATCATGGAGTAGGCGGCATCCTGCACAGCCATCTCAATAGTAACCCCGAGTCCATAGGAGCAGTGAAGAGGCTCAGTGGATCCAGGATAAGATGGAAATATCCTGACAGTGCAGAGATACTGGCTTTGATTGAAGTCCCGGAATTGCTCTTCGACCGTGTACTCAGGATACCAGCGGTATCCAGCCTCAGTCATTACCCTGACCAACTTAGCAGTATGGCCGGGTACATCTAGGCATCGAGTCAGGCGAACCACTTGATTGAGGTCGCGAGTGGCCATCTGAAAGCATAATCATAATGCAAAGGCATTAGAATTTCTAGCAAAATTTCGACAGCATAACAGCTGTAAATGCTCAAAAAGGATTTTGAGACATTTGACAAAGGATTTCGTACACACTCAACATCATCATATCAAAGTTCTGAAACCATGTTGGCAACACAATGTGGTAGTAGAACTGAACTAGGCTTGTAACCATCAAACTTATAAGGTACTACTGATTAGTAACACGTGATCCTGATAGAGAGAACAGATCCTAATTCCTTAACCCCCGGTGGAAGAATGGACTGACTCAGATCAGAAAGTCATAAGGTATAAGGAGTAAAAAGAGCCTTACGTTCCAACCCACAAACAATTCCCCTACATATAACTAAAGAATTTCTAGACTCAACATCGACCAGTTTGGCTTGGAGAACCTACAGGCAGTCCGGCTCTGATGCCAACGCTGTCAGGACCCCGACTCGATGTCACATCGATCTAGCTGGTAACACCTCATATCACTTTGCGGCCTCACGCACGGTATCCCCACGGGTGTCGTCTTACCTTTTCCCGGGACCGTTTGCGCCTTTTGGCTCACGTATATGATAGTGTCGCTAGCATCCATATGATAAAGAGCCCGGGCTGACATGACTAGTCGTAAACCCAAAGTGGCACAGACTTACAGGGACAGGCATCCATGACCCAGCTTCGAACGTGTCGGTCATCAGCAAGTGGGTCCGGGCTGTAGCACTGGGCTAGCGGGACTCCGGTAAACCGGGCTGTAGCGGGCTAACAGGACTCCGGTACTCAAAGCGTGACATTTCCCCGAAGGGACAGACACAGGAACGAAGAAGGACACATGCCGGCCAGCCTAAGTGTTCCAGAGCAGTAGCAAGCTACCATGGCTCAGCGGTAACACTAGGAGACATTTCCCGGTAAGAGAGGCTACTAAAGATAAACAACTAGATAGTCAGATCCCGCACATACCAAGCATTTCAATCATACACACAATATGCTCGATATGTGCAAATACAACGAAGCATCACAACATGACTCTACGACACAAATACTTTATTTAAGGCTCAGTGAGCCATACATAACATACACACAAAGGTACGGGTCTCACGACCCAACATACAAGTCATACAATCATACAAGCCAACAGCGGAAGTAACTTGTCTGAGTACAGACAACTAGTAAAATAAAAGAGGCTTGGAAAGCCTGACTATACTATGTGGTCCTTCACAAGCTCAGGGTCACCACCTGGGTCTTTAGCCTACTCGTTGATGTCAACGTCTACATAGAACCCATCAGAAGGGGTTGCAGCGTCTTCTGTAAAAATGTAGATTATAGTAACATGAGTACAAAGGTACTCAGCAAGACTTACATCAGATCCTACATACATGCATAGTATCAAGAAGGGTTGGTGGAGTTATTGCAGCAAGCCAGCTTTGACTCTTGGCTAGGCTATCCTACGATACTCCATTTGAAATAGTTTTGCGCACTCGAGTCCACTACTCACCACTTCAATACACTACCGAGGATCCACCTCCGTCTTCCTACGGAAGAGCCATCCTCGGCACTCACACTTATCTTGAGGCTTTTAGTAGTTTCCATTTACTTGTCTATGAACTGTATAGGCAACCAAGTAGTCCTTTACCGCGGACGCGGCTATTCGAATAGATCATGTTAACCCTGCAGGGGTGTACTTCTTCATACATGTTTCCACCACTTAGCGTCTGCACACGACATGTGCTCGGCAGACTTCAAGCGAAAGCCGACGTGGGTGTAGACCACGACCTACCTAAACACTTAAGCCTCTAGTCCAGGTTTATCGCCTATTCAGGTTCCATCCGCAGGGAGTCCGGCCGGGGTTTCCCATACGGCCCCGAACGATGTGAACAGGGTTCCCGAGATACCTAACGGGTATTCGGTACACCCGGCCATGTACCTACCGCATCACAGCCCACCCCTACGGTCAGCGCTGTCCACGGCCTCCAGTAGGCTACAAACACCAGAAACTACTTGCAACTCCTGGACAGAGAGCTAGGGTGAATAAGAAGTCGAGCGGGGTCATATTTCAGGGCCCAATGCATGGTAGTAGCTGTATCTCAAATCACACATACAGATCTCAGTGCTTAAGGTCGGCTTCAATGAAACAACCCACCATGTACTCCTACATGGCCTCTCATCGATACCTTTACCAAATCGTGTTCACCACACCACTCTCATTACCGACATAAACATTTCACTCTAGCCCATCACCCAGATGAACCAGACCTGACACGACTCTAAGCATAGCAGGCATAGCAAGGTAGGAACAACACATACATATGGCTCAATCAACTCCTACACATGCTAGTGGGTTTCATCTAGTTACTGTGGCAATGACAGGTCATGCAGAGGAAATGGGTTCAACTACCGTAGCACACAGCAGTTTGAAACGCGTTGTCTTAATGCAGTAAAAGAGAGCAGGAGCGAGAACATGGGATTGTATCGATATGATCAAATGGTTGGTTGCTTGCCTGATGGTTCGATGCACTGATACGGTTCTTCGTTAGGGTAATCACGGTACTCCTCGGAGGCAGAACCTGTCGCAAAGGACACCGATACACAACCATCACCAAACAATGTGCAACAATATGATGCATGCATGAAACATAGCAATATGAGTGTGTTGGGCTAATGCAACTAAACCAGAAGGGTTTGAACAAATTTGAATCATAGATTCAAATTTCAAACTCAACATGGCCTCTTAAAGTGCTTTTCCTTGTTCTGCTTGAAATATCAATTTAACTTGTTTGATCATGCAAGAAAATAGTACGGATGGATAGATTGGATTTTTCTGATCATTTTTCATATATAATTTGTCCAATTTGGAGTTACAGAATAAAAGTTATGAATTTTTGAAGTTTAAATAATATTCTGGAATTTCCTGATTTAAATTTAAATCCAGAAAATCAATTACTGCGTCAGCCTGACGTCAGTGTGACGTCAGCAGGTCAACGGAACAGGTCTGGGTCAAACCTGACAGTGGGTCCCGCATGTCAGGGTGATTATTTTAATTAAGATCTAATTAAAACTAATCATGTATAATTAGCAGGGCTGGGCCCCACCTGTCATTGACTCAGGGGAGTCAACCAGGGCCCACCCGTGGTCAAAGTCAAAGCCAGCGACGCCGGCGTTTAGCCGCCGGCGAGCCAGACACGGCGGCGGGAGTGGTTTTGGCCATTTCGGCCACCAAAGGGGCCGCGGAGACCACCGGAGTGGAGCTGAGGACAAACCGCAGCTCTTGGCGGAGTCCGTTGGGGTCGGGGTGGCCGGAGTTGGCGCCGGCGACGACTTTGGCGGCCACCGGGGTTCGGTCGAGGATGAACTTGGCGCTAGAGGGGTCGGTGAGGCTCGTGGAGTGGCTAGCTAGGTGCTGTGGGACTCGGTGAGTAAGATGGACACCATCTTGTGGCCGGAGTGTGGTCGGAAGCACGTCGGCGACGAGGTCCGCGACGACGCGTGCGGGTGAGCTTGGTGCGCTCGCTGTGGTGCACGAGAGAGAGAAAGAGAGGAAGGGGAAGTTAGCCCAGCTCACTGCGGTCTTGATGGAAAGGACGGCGTGGTCGGGGACGAGCTGCTGCGGCGGCGAGGGCGAAGGGGATCTCCGGCGATGGCGGTTCGGGCGAGGTTGGTGCGGTGGCTTCGAGGCACGCGAGCGCTCGGGGCTCGGCTAGCTCGAAGGAGTAGAGGACGGCGGAGCTTCTGGACACGGTGGCTCGGCGTGGAGACGAAGGGGAGCACGGCTACGGCGGAGGTGCGGCGACGGTGGCATCGGCCATGACGTGGGAGCGCGAGGGAGAGGAACTGGGGGCGAATGGAGGTGTCCAGGAGGGTCGGGGCGCGACGTGGAGCTCGTCCAGGCCATCAGGGTGGCGAGAGGGGGAGGCCGGGCGGCGTGCAGCTGCGTGGCGAGCTGCGGTGCCGCCGCCGAGCACCTTGGCTGCCTGCCTGGCAAGCCAAGCAGCTCGCTGGAGCGGTGGCCGGGCTGGGCCGGCCAGGTGGGCTGGCTGGTGGGCCTGCGGTGGCGCCAGGTAAGTTTTCCCCCTTTTTTTCTGTTTCTGTTTTTATTTAATATATATCTGCAACTTTGTTGAATTTAATAAAATACCTAGGCAACTTCAAAAATCACCAAACTATTCCTGGCCCATAGTTGGATTATTTCCAACATGAAACATTTTAGTTTGGAGATATTTGAGCATTTAAATATTTTATATTATTTTAAATGCCCAAATTCAAATATTTATGATTTAATTCAAAAACCCTAGGATGTACTAGGAAAATGTGCACCACTTTTGGCAGAGGTTCTGAACCAAGACAAAAATGATGGGCATTTTAGAAGGGCATTTCAGGTTCATTGAAAAATTATTTTAGTAACCCTAGTTGGTTTCAGAGGGGACTAGGGGTTCTGTCATCCCCATTTCAAGTTTCTGATGAAAGAGTAAACATGATGCAACACTCTAATGCATGACTAGCTAGGGTGTGACAACTCACCCCCACTCAAAAGAATCTCGTCCCGAGATTTGGGTTCCTCCAGGAAGAAGGCGGGATATTCAAGTCGAAGACGATCCTCCCTTTCCCAAGTTGCTTCATCCTCAGAATGGTGCGACCATTGTACTTTGAGGAACTTGATGTTCTGGCGTCGGGTGGTACGTTCGGCCTGATCGAGGATACGAATGGGGTACTCTCGATATGTAAGATTATCTTGGAGATCAAGCGTTTCGTGGTCCACTTCACGGATAGGATCCGAGAAGCAACGCCTGAGTTGAGAAACGTGGAAGACATCGTGGACTCTGGAGAGATGCGGAGGTAGTTCCAGCTGGTAGGCAACTTCTCCTCGTTTGGCAAGAATGCGAAAAGGTCCAATGTAACGAGGAGCCAATTTTCCTTTGATACCGAAACGATGGGTTCCCTTCAGAGGGGTGACCCGAAGATAAGCCTTCTCGTCAACCTCAAAAGTCATAGCCTTATGCTTTCGGTCATATTGACTCTTTTGACGAGATTGGGCTGTTTTCAACTTTTCACGAACGATACGAACTTGTTCTTCTGCTTCCTGAATCATATCCGGGCCAAAGAATTGTCTTTCCCCGGTCTCTGACCAGTTAAGGGGTGTTCGACATCGTCGTCCATAGAGAACTTCAAAAGGGGCTTTACCCAAGCTAGATTGATAGCTGTTGTTGTAAGCGAATTCGGCAAATGGAAGGCACTTCTCCCAGTCCATTCCGAATGAGATAACAGAGGCTCGAAGCATGTCTTCTAGAATCTGATTGACGCGTTCCACTTGACCACTTGACTGAGGGTGGAAAGCGGTGCTAAAAGAGAGACGGGTTCCCATAGCATTTTGGAAGCTTTCCCAAAATCGAGAGGTGAAAAGACTTCCTCGATCCGAGTTAATTTCCAAAGGAACACCATGGAGGGACACTATTCGGGAGATGTATAAGTCTGCCAGCTGGCTAGCGGTTATACTCTCACGAACAGGTAAGAAATGAGCTACTTTGGAAAGACGATCGACCACGACGAAAATAGCATTATTCCCTCTCTTGGTCCTGGGAAAACCGGTAATGAAATCCATACCAATTTTATCCCATTTCCATTCAGGAATAGCTAAGGGTTGAAGGGTGCTAGCAGGCCATTGATGCTCTGCTTTTACACGATGACAGACGTCTTAATTTGCAATATACTGAGCAATTTCTCTCTTCATCCTAGTCCACCAGAAACTCTGGCGTAGGTCCTGATACATTTTAGTGCTACCGGGATGAATGGTGAGAGGAGATTCATGAGCTTCCTTAAGGATTAATCGCCTTAGGTTGCGCACTTTGGGAACCACTAGTCGATTCCCGAAGTATACGACTCCTTGATCATTAATGGAGAAACAATTCGCAATTCCTTTCTGAATGTTCCTCTTGATGCGGGAGATTCCCGGATCTACCTTCTGTGCTTTGATAATTTGATCCGTAAGGGTAGGTTTTGCCACCAAGGTGGAAAGAAAACCTTGAGGTACAATGTGAAGGTTAAGTTTCCGAAATTCCTCATGGAGAAGCGGTTGACTTTGTTGTAACATCAGGTTGTTACAATAAGATTTACGACTTAGCGCATCAGCCATGACGTTGGCTTTCCCTGGGGTGTAGGTTATTCCTAAGTCGAAGTCTGTGATCAATTCAACCCAACGTCTCTGCCTGAGATTCAAATCCGGTTGGGTGAAAATGTACTTCAGACTTTGGTGATCAGTGAATATTTCGCAACGATTACCGAGGAGGTAATGTCGCCAGGTCTTAAGTGCATAGACTACGGTTGCAAGCTCTAGATCATGAGTAGGATAATTCTCCTCATGTGGGTGCAATTTCCGTGAAGCGTAGGCAATTACGTGTCGATCTTGCATGAGAATGCAACCTAGTCCTTGTCGCGAGGCGTCGCAGTAGATAACAAAGTCCTTGGAGAAGTCTGGCGGTACCAGTACGGGAGCAGAGGTCAGGCGTCTTTTCAGTTCCTGAAAGCTGTGCTCACATTGTGGAGTCCATTCGAACTTTTTATCTTTCTTGAGGAGTTCGGTTAGAGGTTTAGCAACCTTGGAGAAGTTCTCGACAAAGCGACGACAATAGCTCGCTAAGCCCAGAAAACTCCGAACTTGCTTGACCGATTCAGGTGGAGTCCAATTAAGGACAGCTTGAACTCGCTCAGGGTTAACAGCAATACCGTTACCAGATATTACATGACCCAGATAGGTCACTTCTGACAACCAGAATTCACATTTAGAAAATTTGGCATAAAGGCGATGCTCTCGAAGTTTCTTGAACACTAGCCTTAAATGTTCGGCATGTTCTTCCTCGTTCTTGGAGTAGATGAGTATATCATCGAGATAAACTACGACGAATTTATCCAAATACTCCATGAAGATTGAGTTCATTAACCGAGAAAAGGTGGCTGGAGCGTTGGTTAAACCGAAGGACATGACGGTGTACTCGTATTGGCCATAACGAGTAACAAAGGCCGTTTTAGGAATGTCCCCGTTTCTGATTTTTATTTGATGGTAGCCCAACCTCAAATCCATCTTGGAGAAGACTGAGGATCTAGCGAGCTGATCGTACAGGTCGTTGATCCTGGGAAGTGGATATTTGTTCTTGATTGTGACCAAATTGACAGGTCGGTAATCTACAACCATCCGGTCCGTACCATCCTTCTTCTTGACGAATAGGACGGGGCAAGCCCACGGAGATGAGCTAGGTCGGATGAAACCCCGTTTCAAGGACTCATCGAGTTGTTTCTTAAGCTCGGCTAGTTCTAGTGGTGCCATCTTATAAGGTCTTCTAGCAATCGGAACGGTTCCGGGGATGAGGTCGATTACGAACTCAACATCCCTGTCAGGTGGAACACCTGGCAATTCCTCTGGAAAGACATCCGGGAAGTCACACACTACCGGCACGTCCTCAAGGTCTGGCAAAGGGCTGGCGTTAAGAGAATATAATTGTCGCTTGGCTATTCGGGTCAAGACATTGACTATCTTCCCCGAAGGATGGGTGAGTTGAACAGTCCTAGAGAAGCAATCAATTTGGGCATGATGAGCTGACATCCAGTCCATACCCAGAATGATATTAATATCTGAAGATTTAAGGGCTATCAAAGATGCAAGGAAAATAAGTCTGTCGACTTGGATTTCATTTCCATAACTTACCCTAGAGGTCTGCCATCTAGAACCAGGGGTAGAAATTTCCATAGTGGATGGCAAGTCACAGAATGCAACGTTATGCAAACGAGCATAATTTTCAGATATAAAAGAATGAGAGGCTCCTGTATCGAAAAGAACAGATGCCGGGTGGCAATTAACAAGAAGCGTACCGAGAACGACGTTGGGATCCTCTTGAGCTTCTTCGGCAGAGATACAGTTGACATGGCCACGTGAAGCGGTGACCGGCTTGGCGTGGAATATTTTTCCTGTCGGCTTGCCACGGCCAACAGCTTTAGCAGACTGGTTGGGGTTGGTCTGGGGACACTCACGCATATAGTGACCAGATTCCCCACATTTGAAACAAGTCACGGAACTGGTACGTGGAGGAGCATTGTTGGTTGGACCTCCATAGGGCTTGGCCGGTGCAGACTGTTGAACAGGGCGAGGCGCCTGGAAAGATGGCCTCGGGGTGAATCTGGGTGGCAGGGCGGTGTTGGGCACCAACACGCGGCGCTTCTGAGGACCAGCACCGGATGAGGAACCCATATCACGGCCATGCTTGCGTGTTGCGTCATAGTCAGTCTGACCAGTTTCAGCACTGATGGCTTTGTTGACAAGTTTCTGAAAAGATGTGCACTCATGCAGACGGAGGTCGCGGCGAAGCTCAGGACTAAGGCCCTTACGGAACCTTGCTTGCTTCTTGGCGTCAGTAGACACTTCCTCAGTTGCATATCGGGCGAGATTACCAAACTCCCTGCTATAGGCATCCACAGAAAGTCGGCCTTGGGTGAAACTGCAAAATTCTTCACGTTTACGGTCCATGAGACCCTCCGGAATGTGATGTTCACGGAAAGCCTCGCTGAACTCAGCCCAAGTAGTGACATGGCCCGCTGGGCGCATAGCTCCATAATTCTCCCACCATAGACTGGCGGGGCCTTCAAGATGATATGCAACAAAGGTGACCTTGTCAGCCTCCGCTACCAGCGCGGAACGCAGTTTGTGAGAGATACTGCGAAGCCAGTCATCAGCGTCGAGATGCTCGACGGAGTGGTGGAACGTGGGTGGATGCAATTTGATAAAATCACTGAGTGACACCACGTTAGTCCTCTGATGGTGTGCTGTGTTCTGTTCAATACGCTCCAACAAACGGTTGGTCTCCCGCTTGTTTCTCTCAGCTTCCATCATAACCTCGGCTAGGGAAGGAGGATGAGGCGGATTTGCATCCCTGACTTCACTGCCTTCGGCCTGCTCTTGAGGAGCAGGGTTAGTGCGCGTGTTGACCATCCTAGGTAAACAAGACAATGATTTAGTCAGGATGATAAAATTCCGACATAGGATATAAAGTGTAAGGAATAACTCGAAATGCAAGATGATCATCCGTATGACATGGTAAAATACAGAAACTGCTTCTTTATTCCATCGTCATACACACCATACAGGGTTTAGTACAAGACCAAACAAAGTACTATTACGGTGAAAAGAGGATTACATCTCATCGGAGGCATCCCAAGCTCCTATACATTATTTTTCTACACCTCCGGAAAGAGTACAAACTAGGTCATATCCCACGAGTCACGCGGGACGATAGAAGACACAGCTAGTGCGAACTAGTGATACTACCACTAACTCAGACCGATCCGTAGTAGTCCTCGTAGAAGTCGCCTCCATAGCCTGGAAGTTCAACATGATCATCCGAAAACAGACGGTCTCGCGGAGCTTGTGGACCATAGGGGCTAGGATGAGGCCTTGGACCAACAGACGGTGGCCTGCGGGGACCGCGAGGTGGGGTGACGCCTCCTACATCACGCCAAACCATCACGTCCGGCAGAGCAGATCTCACAGGATAGAGATCGCGCATATCTGAATATCCAGCTTGCACCGCCGGTGCGAACCGAGTCAAAGTAGCCCAGTGGTCAGCACGGGTATTGAAGAGCTCTAACCTTAAGGCCCGATTTTCACGGTCCTTATCCTCGAGCATCTCAGCAGTGGTGCGAGTCCGTGAATCCTCCTGAGTGGGGTCAGCATAGATAGCCTGGAGATACCCTTGTGCTCCCGGAAGTGATCCTGGCATATACCGGAAATCAGAGTCCCGAAATAGACCAGATCTGACTCGCATAATGGTCATCATAGAGTAGGCGGCGTCCTGCACAGCCATCTCAATAGTAACCCCGAGTCCATAGGAGCAGTGAAGAGGCTCGGTGGATCCAGGATAAGATGGAAATGTCCTGACAGTGCAGAGATACTGGCTTTGATTGAAGTCCCGGAATTGCTCTTCGACCGTGTACTCAGGATACCAGCGGTATCCAGCCTCAGTCATTACCCTGACCAACTTAGCAGTATGGCCGGGTACATCTAGGCATCGAGTCAGGCGAACCACTTGATTGAGGTCGCGAGTGGCCATCTGAAAGCACAATCATAATGCAAAGGCATTAGAACTTGTAGCAAAATTTCGGCAGCATAACAGCTGTAAATGCTCAAGAAGGATTTTGAGACATTTAACAAAGGATTTCATACGCACTCAACATCATCATATCAAAGTTCTGAGACCATCCTAGCAACATAATGTGGTAATAGAATTGAACTAGGCTTGTATCCATCAAACCTATAAGGTACTACTGATTAGTAACGCGTGATCCTAATAGAGAGAATAGATCCTAATTCCTTAACCCCCGGTGGAAGAATAGACTGACTCAGATCAGAATGTCATAAGGTAAAGGAGTAAAAAGAGCCTTACGTTCCAACCCACAAACAATTCCCCTACATATAACTAAAGAATTTCTAGACTCAACATCGACCAGTTTGGCTTGGAGAACCTACAGGCAGTCCGGCTCTGATGCCAACGCTGTCAGGACCCCGACTCGATGTCACATCGATCTAGCCGGTAACACTTCATATCACTTTGCGGCCTCACGCACGGTATTCCCACGGGTGTCACCTTACCTTTGCCCGGGACCGTTTGCGCCTTTTGGCTCACGTATATGATAGTGTCGCTAGCATCCATATGATAAAGAGCCCGGGCTGACATGACTAGTCGTAAACCCAAAGTGGCACAGACTTACAGGGACAGGCATCCATGACCCAGCTTCGAACGTGTCGGTCATCAGCAAGTGGGTCCGGGCTGTAGCACTGGGCTAGCAGGACTCCGGTAAACCGGGCTGTAGCGGGCTAACAGGACTCCGGTACTCAAAGCGTGACATTTCCCCGAAGGGACAGACACAGGAACGAAGAAGGACACATGCCGGCCAGCCTAAGTGTTCCAGAGCAGTAGCAAGCTACCATGGCTCAGCGGTAACACTAGGAGACATTTCCCGGTAGGAGAGGCTACTAAAGATAAACAACTAGATAGTCAGATCCCACACATACCAAGCATTTCAATCATACACACAATATGCTCGATATGTGCAATACAACGAAACATCACAACATGACTCTACGACACAAGTACTTTATTTAAGGCTCAGGGAGCCATACATAACATACACCAAGGTACGGGTCTCACGACCCAACATACAAGTCATACAGTCATACAAACCAGCAGCGGAAGTAACTTGTCTGAGTACAGACAACTAGTAAAATAAAAGAGGCTTGGAAAGCCTAGCTATACTACGTGGTCCTTCACAAGCTCAGGGTCACCACCTGGGTCTTTAGCCTACTCGTTGATGTCAACGTCTACATAGAACCCATCAGAAGGGGTTGCAGTGTCTTCTGTAAAAATGTAGATTATAGCAACATGAGTACAAAGGTACTCAGCAAGACTTACATCAGATCCTAAATACATGCATATTATCAAGAAGGGTTGGTGGAGTTATTGCAGCAAGCCAGCTTTGACTCTTGGCTAGACTATCCTACGATACTCCAACTTGAAATGGTTTTGCGCACACGAGTCCACTACTCACCACTTCAATACACTACCGAGGATCCACCACCGTCTTCCTACGGAAGAGCCATCCTCGGCACTCACACTTATCTTGAGGCTTTTAGTAGTTTCCATTTACTTGTCTATGAACTGTATAGGCAACCAAGTAGTCCTTTACCGCGGACGCGGCTATTCGAATCGATCATGTTAACCCTGCAGGGGTGTACTTCTTCATACACGCTCTCACCACTTACCGTCGCTTACACGACATGTACTCGGCAACCTTCAAGCGGAAGCCCAACGTGGGTGTCGGCCACGACCTACCTAATCACCTAAGCCTCCAGTCCAGGTTTATCGCCTATTCAGGTTCCATCCGCAGGGAGTCCGGCCGAGGTTTCCCATACGGCCCCGAACGATGTGAACAGGGTTCCCGAGATACCTAACGGGTATTCGGTACACCCGGCCACGTACCTACCGCATCATAGCCCACCCCTACGGTCAGCGCTGTCCACGGCCTCCAGTAGGCTACAAACACCAGAAACTAGTTGCAACTCCTGGACGGAGAACTAGGGTGAATAAGAAGCCGAGAGGGTCCATTGGTTTCGGGCCCAATGCATGGTAGTAGCTGATTCTTAAATCACACATACAGATCTCAGTGCTTAAGGTCGGCTTCAATGAAACAACCCACCATGTACTCCTACATGGCCTCTCATCGATACCTTTACCAAATCGTGTTCACCACACCACTCCCATTACCGACATAATCATTTCACTCTAGCCCATCACCCAGATGAACCAGACCTGACACGACTCTAAGCATAGCAGGCATAGCAAGGTAGGAACAACACATACATATGGCTCAATCAACTCCTACACATGCTAGTGGGTTTCATCTAGTTACTGTGGCAATGACAGGTCATGCAGAGGAAATGGGTTCAACTACCGTAGCACACAGCAGTTTGAAACGCGTTGTCTTAATGCAGTAAAAGAGAGCAGGAGCGAGAACATGGGATTGTATCGATATGATCAAATGGTTGGTTGCTTGCCTAATGGTTCGATGCACTGATACGGTTCTTCGTTAGGGTAATCACGGTACTCCTCGGAGGCAGAACCTGTCGCAAAGGACACCGATACACAACCATCACCAAACAATGTGCAACAATATGATGCATGCATGAAACATAGCAATATGAGTGTGTTGGGCTAATGCAACTAAAACCAGAAGGGTTTGAACAAATTTGAATCATAGATTCAAATTTCAAACTCAACATGGCCTCTTAAAGTGCTTTTCCTTGTTCTGCTTGAAACATCAATTTAACTTGTTTGATCATGCAAGAAAATAGTACAGATGGATAGATTGGATTTTTCTGATCATTTTTCATATATAATTTGTCCAATTTGGAGTTACAGAATAAAAGTTATGAATTTTTGAAGTTTAAATAATATTCTAGAATTTCCTGATTTAAATTTAAATCCAGAAAATCAATTACTGCGTCAGCCTGACGTCAGTGTGACGTCAGCAGGTCAACGGAATAGGTCTGGTTCAAACCTGACAGTGGGTCCCGCATGTCAGGGTGATTATTTTAATTAAGATCTAATTAAAACTAATCCTGTATAATTAGCAGGGCTGGGCCCCACCTGTCATTGACTCAGGGGAGTCAACCAGGGCCCACCCGTGGTCAAAGTCAAAGCCAGCGACGCCGGCGTTTAGCCGCCGGCGAGCCAGACGCGGCGGCGGGAGTGGTTTTGGCCATTTCGGCCACCAAAGGGGCCGCGGAGACCACCGGAGTGGAGCTGAGGACAAACCGCAGCTCTTGGCGGAGTCCGTTGGGGTCGGGGTGGCCGGAGTTGGCGCCGGCGACGACTTTGGCGGCCACCGGGGTTCGGTCGAGGATGAACTTGGCGCTAGAGGGGTCGGTGAGGCTCGTGGAGTGGCTAGCTAGGTGCTGTGGGACTCGGTGAGTAAGATGGACACCATCTTGTGGCCGGAGTGTGGTCGGAAGCACGTCGGCGACGAGGTCCGCGACGGCACGTGCGGGTGAGCTTGGTGCGCTCGCTGTGGTGCACGAGAGAGAGAAAGAGAGGAAGGGGAAGTTAGCCCAGCTCACTGCGGTCTTGATGGAAAGGACGGCGTGGTCGGGGACGAGCTGCTGCGGCGGCGACGGCGAAGGGGATCTCCGGCGATGGCGGTTCGGGCGAGGTTGGTGCGGCGGCTTCGAGGCACGCGAGCGCTCGGGGCTCGGCTAGCTCGAAGGAGTAGAGGACGGCGGAGCTTCTGGACACGGTGGCTCGGCGTGGAGACGAAGGGGAGCACGGCTACGGCGGAGGTGCGGCGACGGTGGCGTCGGCCATGACGTGGGAGCGCGAGGGAGAGGAACTGGGGGCGAATGGAGGTGTCCAGGAGGGTCGGGGCGCGACGTGGAGCTCGTCCAGGCCATCAGGGCAGCGAGAGGGGGAGGCCGGGCGGCGTGCAGCTGCGTGGCGAGCTGCGGTGCCGCCGCCGAGCACCTTGGCTGCCTGCCTGGCAATCCAAGTAGCTCGCTGGAGCGGTGGCCGGGCTGGGCCGGCCAGGTGGGCTGGCTGGTGGGCCTGCGGTGGCGCCAGGTAAGTTTTCCCCCTTTTTTTTCTGTTTCTGTTTTTATTTAATATATATCTGCAACTTTGTTGAATTTAATAAAATACCTAGGCAACTTCAAAAATCACCAAACTATTCCTGGCCCATAGTTGGATTATTTCCAACATGAAACATTTTAGTTTGGAGATATTTGAGCATTTAAATATTTTATATTATTTTAAATGCCCAAATTCAAATATTTATGATTTAATTCAAAAACCCTAGGATGGCCTAGGAAAATGTGCACAACTTTTGGCAGAGGTTCTGAACCAAGACAAAAATGATGGGCATTTTAGAAGGGCATTTCAGGTTCATTGAAAAATTATTTTAGTAACCCTAGTTGGTTTCAGAGGGGACTGGGGGTTCTGTCATCCCCATTTCAAGTTTCTGATGAAAGAGTAAACATGATGCAACACTCTAATGCATGACTAGCTAGGGTGTGACAGCGTAGTAGATATCAAGCTATTTTCTGGCATCGTTGTCGGGGAGGTGAGTGCTTGAAGGTATGTCTTTAGATCCTGCAATTGAATCTTTTATTTTCTTGTTTTATCACTAGTTTAGTCTATAAAAGAAAACTACAAAAAATGGAATTGAGGTTGCATCATATGCTTCATCTTTTTAATGTCTTTCTTGAAAATGATGGAAAGGAAAATTGTGCTCAAGTGTTAGAAGAAGAAGAAGAAGTCTATAAAATGTTTGGCATAAAATCTTTGTATGATGAGCACGATTGCAATGTTGTTAGTATTAATTCGTTGAATATCCATGATGCTAATGATATGCAAAGCTACAAGCTTGGGGATGCTATGTTTGATGAAGATGATATTTTTAGTCCACTAAATTTTGATGAGAAAATTTCTTATGATGATAGCATGCCTCCTATTTATGATGATTATATTTATGAAAGTGGGTTTGGAAGACTGTCAACTATAGGTAATGACCCCACTATTTCGAAGGGTGTTAAATCTTATAATATGTACGAAAGTGGATTTGGAGAGGTCATGACTTTATTTAATGATGAATCCACTATTTCGGAAGAGGTCCAATTGATTATGAGAACAAAGTTGCTATCTATGATGATTATTGTGATGACATGTATGCTATAAAGAATAATGATAACCTTGAAACTTGTCATAGTGATTTAATTTTCAGTTGGATTATGCCTCACATGATAGTTATTTTGTTGAA
Organism: Triticum aestivum; assembly: GCF_018294505.1. Classification (NCBI taxonomy): domain Eukaryota; kingdom Viridiplantae; phylum Streptophyta; class Magnoliopsida; order Poales; family Poaceae; genus Triticum; species Triticum aestivum. The sequence continues at coordinate 271,182,001 of NC_057804.1, read as the reverse complement.
TTTTGTCACTCCCAATATGCGATCCTATCCGAGAGGAACTCGAAGGTCCCACCAAGGATAGAGCCGCATATTGAAGACACTTTTGCAAGGTGGATATCATTAGATCGTACCTTTACATAATAGATGGGGATACATACAAAAGGCATACAATGCCACATGAATACAACAACCTCATACATCAGAGCAACCTCTGACTACTGATGAAACACAAACAGAAACTCAATCGACACCCACCCTGCTAGCCCAGGTTGCCGACCAGGAACCTATCCCCTGAACGAAGCAGAAGCAGAGGAACTCCAAACCAAGCAAACATTGCTCTCACATCATGATCATCGCTTTACCAGTACCTGCAACTGGTGTTGTAGTAATCTGTGAGCCACGAGGACTCAGCAATCCCATTACCATGGGTATCAAGACTAGCAAAGCTTAATGGTTAAGGAATGGATAAGTGGTGAGGTTGCTGCAAGTGACTAAGCATTGTGTGGTGGCTAACTTACGAGTACAAGAGTAAGATGAGAAACTACGCAAACGGTCGCAAACTATCAAGAAGTGGTCCTGAACTACTTACGTTCAAACCTAACCCCGCCGTGTTCTCTTCTCGACTTACTCGAAAAGAGACACTCACGGTTACACATGCGGTTGGTGTATTTTAATTCGAATATGATGTCAAGTTTTCTACAACCGGACATTAACAATTCCCATCTGCCACATAACCGCGGGCATGGCTCTTGAATGTTTAAACCCTGTAGGGGTGTCCCAACTTAGCCCATGACAAGCTCATGATCCGCGGAGACAATCCTCCATCGCAGGACATCTGATCAGACTCGGGATCTCGGTGCACAAGGCATTTTGACAATGGTAAAACTAATCCAGCAAGACCTCCCGGCATGCCGACACCCTGATAGTTGCCACGCATATCTCATCTCAGGCCACGTCCGGATAGGTTAGCCTACGATTAAAACCAGATCCTCGGGTTGCCCCGTGGTGGCCCTGCAGTCTGCCCGTTTGGGACCAACACCATCAGCATTGGCCCCCCTGTATTATGTTGAATTACTCCTCGGGTAGCGCTAACTCCCTATGCGTCAAATTTAATATCATGTTTAATTATTATGTTGGGCAAATGGTAAAACAAATGTTGGGCCTTGCTGGAAGAGTTTAATTCAAAGAGAACTATCAAGCGGGGCCCATAAACCCTCATCGTGTTAGGGACGCAAAATCAAGGAACATATTTATGTATGACGAAAACTAGGGCGGCAAGAGTGGAACAAAACACCAGGCATAAGGCCGAGCCTTCCACCCTTTACCAAGTATATATGTGCATTAATTAAAATATAAGAGATATTTTGATATCACAAGATATCCAAGATATCCATGTCCCAACATGGAACAACCTGCAACTGCACCTGCAACTAGCAATGCTATAAAAGGGGCTGAGCAAAGCGGTAACATAGCCAAACAATGGTTTGCTAGGAAGGTGGAAAAGGTTAGAGGCAGTTTCATGGCATATTGGGAGGCTTGATAAACAAGTGATGGGTAGCGCGACATAGCGATAGCATCGAGACAACTAGCATAGCAAAGATAGTAGTGATATCAAAGGTGATGTTCATCTTGCCTGAAATCCCGCTAGGAAGAAGAACGAGTCCATGAAGAAGACGAACGAGCGCAGACGAACCAAGCATAGTCAAACGGGTCCTCACAATCGCAACCTTACCGGAACTATCAAGAAGAAGCAACACCGGAAAGAAGCAAACAGCATGGAAACACATAAGCATAAACATGGCATGATGCACAATCAAGTATGATGCATGTTCGGTTTAATGAGGCATGACATGGCAAAGTGTAGCAAACAATACTACAAATTAAGTGGGGCTCAATATGCAATGGGTTGCATAATGACGAAATACCACATTCAATTATTTAGTTCGCTTCCATTATGAACCCAACAAGTTTAACTGGTCTTACATGGGAAGAGGTGCAACAAAAATAAACTACACTATCTAAGCAATTTAAATGGGGCCAGAAACAACAAACAACAATTTCGGTAAATCCCCATGTCCATATTTAAAATTTGGTGCTGTTCTGCCCTAAACCATATTTTAAAGTTGTTAAACAGTAAAATAAAGTGCACCAAGTTAATCTATTCATTTTTCTACCCCATTCACATATAAAGTTTATTTAATTCAGAGCTATGGTTATTTAGTTATAAAATAAACCATTTTAGCATGTCATTTGTGCAAAACAATGCAAACAACAAGTTTAAACATTTTGAACATGATTGAAAGTTGCATACTTTTAAAGAACATGAAAATCCGAGGAAGATGCATATATGACATGTTTCATTTTGATGCATGGATATTTACTTATGAGCAATGCAAAACAATGCCAGTTCCTATAAATAAGAATGAACTGAAAAAAGCTAAAATATACAGAGTGGCAAAAAAATATGCATGGGCCGGACCCAACACACTGTGCAAGCCCGGTAGCAGATCCAGCACAATTGGCTATTTGAGAGAAAGGAAACAGGGAAATAAAAAAGAAATAAGGGGCACAAGCGTGATTAACCAGTTGAACTATACTGGATCCATGACATTGAATGGGTTTGGTTGTACATGAACCAGCAAGAATCTCTGAAAGTCTGAAGGAGCAAAATTGCATGGAAAAGAATGAGCAGCGGTGGGGGTTCGATCTCGGGGCTCTGATTGCATGGCCTAGACCACCGAGCTGCTCCTATGTTTGTTGTCAAACGGAAGCTCAGCTCCTTTTGAATGATCGGAATGCCTAGCCTTCTTCTCCAGCGAATACGCTGGTGCATCGAAGGCGATGCCGGCGAGCAAACGTAGTGGCAGTAGCTGCTGTGGTGAGCCGGCGGGGGTGCGGAAACAGGGGATGGGTGCTACTGCATGAACGACGGAGCAATGGTGGGGCATCCGCGTGCATGTGTGGGTGTGCGCGGGCAGAAGCCTGCTGCCATGCCACGAAGCACAGCGAGGCACTGGCTGTGCTGGGTGATGCGAAGACGCGGGCGTGCTGCGTGAGCACGGGACTTTACCTGCGAGTGATGCATCGTGTGGACCAGCGAGGAGAGCAGTGGCATGAGCATCGAAGCAAGAGATCATGAGCGCACACAAGAAGAAGAGAAAGCAGGGCATGACAGCATGTGCGAGCAGAAGGGCGAGCTCGTTGGAGCAACTCCGGCAACCAAAAACTACGACGGAGGTGCACAAACAAATTGCAATAGGAACCCGAACTCCCGCATGTCTCGCACAATACCAAGCGACGATGGAGGCATCACCGGCCTCGAGGAAACAGAGGCGGCGATGCCGGCTAGAGTGTGAGCATGTACACATCAGTGGCTGCACGGGGTTGAGCCTGGCTAGCCATGGCTATGGCCATGGTTGCCAGAGACGATGCTTGGAGGTGCGTGGGGCTCGGGTGCTGGGTGTGTGTGCATGTGCGAATGATGCAAGGCATGAGCTTGACCTCGTTCCCCTGGTCGGCCATGGCGGACGGCCTCGGGGTTGCACGGATCAATGGATATCCGGACAACGAGAACAGAGAGAGGGATGGGAAGGAGCGGAGCTTCACCATGGGGTGCTTGATGGAGTCGTACGAGGTCGACGATGATCAGAGATGGCGAGGGAACGCGCTGACCGTGACGAAGGTGCTCGGTCTGAGAAAAAGATGACGAAGGGGACGTCGAGGAATAAGCTCCTGGAACCATGTGGACACGGGTGAGGTAGCAGGACACGACGGACGTTTAGGAGATCCCCCCCCCCCC
>NC_057804.1:271167974-271178019 GCF_018294505.1 Triticum aestivum | reverse complement strand
CCCCCCCCCCCCGCCGCATCGACGAATGGAGGCAGAAGGCTCTGGTCAGACTAGGCTTGAGCTCGAGCTCGGCAAGGCCATGGTGTCGTCTATGGAGGCATGGAGCTTACCTTGGTGGCGGCAGGGGCAAGAGAGGGGGGAATGGATAGAGGAGACACCAGGGTAGGGTTTGGGCGAGTCTTATAGGAGGCTAGGCAACCTCCGTCCGTCAAATCAACCGAGAGGTCGACGTGGACATCCTGGATGACCTGCCGTACAAGGGGAAGAAGAAGAACAAGAGGGATCGGCGTTGGTGGGCTGCTTGAATGGGTAAGTGAGGTGGGCTATGGCGCTGTGGGCTTGGACTTGCCAAGTGGGCTGCGTCTCTCCCTCTAAGCATTCTTCTCTTTGTTTTCTTTTCTTCAAATAGAACAATAGAGGAAAGAAATGCACAAGGATAATGGAGAGGTGTGGGACTGAGACAGGGATATCCCTCGACTCCTGGATTTATGCATGATTTGAATAAATTGACTTGGAAATTTTTAGGGGTATAAAAATAATCCAAGTTTGAATTAAATTCAAACTTTGAGCCATTTTTGAACCCAACCAAAACAACTTCAAAATGGATGAAATTCGGCAGAGAGGTTGAAGGCATGGTTGAGAATTTATAGAAAAAGAATTAACATTATGCGGAACATAAATAATACTACTTGAATAAGTGGGTGAGAATTGAAAGCAAGAAGCTAGAGATGGGGTGTTGCACTGGATGATGGTTTAGATGGAAAGGGCAAGAAGAAACTACAAATAAGGTGAGGATAAAGAGTTCACAAAGATAACAAGCACACAACAAATATGTACACTACCAATATGCACACTACAATGATGACCATGATGCAAATGGAACAACAAAATGACAAGCCATGCTTGCCTCCTGTCTTGCCTCCTGTCTTGCCTCCTGTCGTCCTCCTCTGCTTTGCCAAGCCCTGCTGTAGGCGTGGCTGCGATCGTCCGTGCACAAGTAAGGGGTACAGAAGTACCCACACTTTTGTACACCGATAGGAGCCCCCGGGCCTGGGCCACACATAAGCAAAAGATGTAGTTGGGCCAGGCCGAAAGTAGTGCGCGGGCGGGCGTGGCAGAGGTGAACCGCCACGATCTATCTGTCAGTTGCTCGTCCGCACACCCCGTGTCGAGTGCGTGACGTGGCTGTCACATGTGGGGCGGGCGTGGCGCGCATGTGTCACCCCATAGTAAATGGTAAAGAGCTGGCCCGCGCTTTCCCCATAAAAGGGGAAAAAATCACAGCGGCACTGCTCATTTACCTTATCTCCTTCTCCCAATCTTCGAACCGCCGTTCCCCTCTTCTTCCCCAAATCCGAACCAGAGCTCTGCGCCCCTGCTCGCCACCGCCATGCCTCCATTGCCTCTCGATCGCCTGCTTCTCCTTGGCTGCCATGGCACCCAAAGCTAGCAAGGGCAAGGAAGCAGCCAAGGCCGCCGCGGGGAAGGAGGTGTCGTAGAGTGAGCTAGTGAAGATGCGGAAGAAGCACGCCCTCTTCTCTCCGGCAATCGACGTGCTCATGCTCAAGGACCAGTTCCTGTGGCTGTGGGGGAAGGAGACGACGGGGCACCCTGCCACGAAGGTCATCCCCGCTCCCTTCGCCAAGCCTGGCCTAGATATTTATCCTTTCTTTGTCGATTACTTCTCCTGCGGGCTCTGCCCCCCTTTCTCAGATTTCTTCAACAACATCATGCACACCTACGGATTCCATCTCCTGGACTTCACGCCGAAAGCGGTGGCGTGCATGGCCCTTTTCGCCCACCCTAGCATAGCGCTCTTTCGCCACTATTTCGTCCCTCAAGTCTAGCAAGGGGATGCCATTACTGTCTCTGTTGCTTGGATTCCGAGGCCTCTTTGAAAGGGCGCATACCCGAAGGGTTTCCAGAAGGTGCAATGGGATGAATGGCGAGGCCGGTGGTGTTGGATTGTAGAGAAGGAGCCATAGCCATTTTGTGAGGTCCGTCGGAGTCCGCCGGTCCGGGTGACGACTAGAGCAACTTCGACCCCGATGATGGGAAGCTCACGGTCGCCACCACCAGGATCCTCTGCCTTGTCTCTGCCAGCCTCACGCTGGAGATGATTGGGGCCGACTTCATCCGTCGCCGCATTGCTCCCTTGCACCAAAAGGGGAGGAAGGCTTGGGATTTCAGGAGCGCATCGGATATCATGAGGCTCCGCCCTAGCTTGAAACACAACTTCACGGTGATGCAGCACCCGTCCGTCTGCCAGAGGCTCTTTCAGCTCGAGATCGATGAGGACGGCAATGCTGAGCGGACCAGCAAGGCCGCAAAGGCCGACAAGACCGGCCACTCGTTCAGGTTGCCGGTAGGGGTGCATCCAATGAGGAATAACTCCCGCCTGATCGAGATTATTGACACGATGCCTGCCTTCAACGTCCACGGCCTGGATCCAACCTAGGCTGAGCCAAAGGCGGAGTTGGTGCAGCAGTTCTTCGACAAATTGTCCAAGGGCACTGTCCGCGACGAGCCAAAGCTCATCCGCCCCACCACCGACGAAGAGGTGGCGTACATTGCCGCCAATGCGAAGGACGTAGAACTTGCCGCAGAGGCCAGTAGTTGCTGCACCGTGGAGGACGAGGCCGAAGAGGCCGAAGAGGAGCAAAGATTCTTCAAGTGGGTGGGGCCCACCGAGGAGACCAGTGGTGCTGGTGCCGGGGCTCCTCTGTCACGCCCAATATGCGACCCTATCCTAAAGGAACTCGAAGGTCCTACCAAGGATAGAAGCGCATATTGGAGACGCTTTTGCAAGGTGTATAACATTACATCATACCATTACATAATAGTTGGGGATACATACAAGAGGCATACAATGCCACATGAATACAATAACATCAAACATAAGAGAAATATCCGACTACGGATGAACCACAAACAGAAACCCAAATGACATCCACCCTGCTAGCCCAGGATGCCGACCTAGAACCTATCCCCTGATCGAAGAAGAAGCAGAAGAATAACGCCAAAACAAGTAAACATCGCTCTCGCGTCATGATCATCGCAAAACCTGTACATGCAACTGTTGTTGTAGTAATCTGTGATCCACGAGGACTCAGCAATCCCATTACCATGGGTATCAAGACTAGCAAAGCTTAAAGGGTATGGAAAGGATAAGTGGTGAGGTTGCCGCAAGCGACTAAGCCCAGATATGGTGGCTAACATACGAGTACAAGAATAACATGAGAAGCTACACAAATAGTCACAAACTAGTAATGATCAAGAAGTGATCCTGAACTACTTACATTCAAACATAACCCCACCGTGTTCTCTTCTCGACCCACTCGAAAAGACACCATCACGGTTACACACTCGGTTGGGTATTTTAGTTTGAATCTGGTGTCAAGTTCTCTACAACTGGACATTAATAATTCCCATCTGCCACATAACCGCGAGCACAGCTTTCGAAAGATTAAACACTGCAAAGGTGTCCCAACTTAGCCCATGATAAGCTCACGATCCGTGGAGACAATCCTCCATCGCGGGACATCCGATCAGACTCGGGGTCCCGGTGCACAAGACATTTCGACAATGGTGAAACAAGTCCAGCAAGACCTCCCGATGTGCCGACACCCTGATAGTAGCCGCGCGTATCTCCTCTCAGGCCACGACGGATGATCTATGGTTACCAAGGGGCGGCGCCGCAAGCTACTCTAGTTTGGGACCAACACCATCAGCACTGCGGCCCCCTGGATTATGTGGAAACAAACCTCGGGTAGAGCTAACTCCCTATGCGTCAAGTTTATTATCATGTTTAGTTATTATGATGGGAAAATGGTAAAACCATTGTTGGGCCTTGCTGGAAGAGTTTTATTCAAAGCGAACTGTCAAGAGGGGCCCATAAACACACATTGTGTTAGGGACGCAAAATCACGGAACATAACACCGGTATGACGGAAACTAGGGTGGCAAGAGTGGAACAAAACACCAGGCATAAGGCCGAGCCATCCCCCCTTTACCAAGTATATAGATTCATTAATTAAATAAGAGATATTGTGATATCCCAACATAAACTTGTTCCAACATGGAGCAATCTTCAACTTCACCTGCAACTAACAATGCTATAGGAGGGGTGAGGGAGTCCTGGATTAGGGGGTGTCCGGATGGCCGGACTATGACCTTTGGCCGGACTCCCGGACTATGAAGATACAAGATTGAAGACTTCGTCCCGTGTCCGGATAGGATTTTCCTTGGCTTGGAAGGCAAGCTTGGCGATATGATATGAAGATCTCCTCCCATTGTAACCGACTCTGTGTAATCCTAGCCCTCTCCGGTGTCTATATAAACCGTAGAGTTTTAGTCCGTAGGACGAACAACAATCATACCATAGGCTAGCTTCTAGGGTTTAGCCTCTCTGATCTCGTGGTAGATCAACTCTTGTACTACCCATATCATCAATATTAATCAAGCAGGAGTAGGGTTTTACCTCCATCGAGAAGGCCCGAACCTGGGTAAAAACAGCGTGTCCCTTGTCTCCTGTTACCATCCGCCTAGACGCACAGTTCGGGACCCCCTACCCGAGATCCGCCGGTTTTGACACCGACAAGGGGCTAAGCAAAGCGGTAACATAGCCAAGCAACGGTTTGCTAGGAAGGGTGAAAAAGGTTAGAGGCTGACATGGCAATTTGGGAGGCTTGATAAACAAGTGGTAGGAAGCGCGACATAGCGATAGCATCGAAAACAACTAGCATAGCATTGATAGTAGTGAGATCCAGGGTAATGGTCATCTTGCCTGAAATCCCGCTAGGAAGAAGAACGAGTCCATGAAGAAGATGGACGAGCAAAGACGAACCAAGCATAGACAAACAAATCCTCACGATCGCAACGAAACAAGAACTATCGTGAAGAAGCACAACGGGAAAGAAGCAAACAACATAGTAAACAAACAACATATGAACCAGGCATGATGCCCAACCAAGTATGATGCATGACAAGATTAAATGTTGTTAACACGGCAAGAGGTGAAGCATAAGTAATCTAATTGTTTAGGCAAGTTTAAATGAGGTCGAAAACAACAAACAACAATTCCGGAAAATCCCCATGTGCATATTTTGAATTTGTTACTGTTCTTCCCTATACACAATTTAGAGTTGTTAAACATGCCAAATAATGCTACCATGTTAAACTATGCATTTTTCTAGCCCATTTACATATAAAGAACATTAAAATTGGAGCTACAGTTATTTAGTTACGCAATTAATCATTTTAACATGACATTTAAGCAAAGTTAAACAAACAACATTTTAAACATGGATGAAAGTTGCATATTCTAAAACTAGATGAAATTCTAAGCATTTTTCATATATAAGTTATTTTAATCCGATGCACCATTTGTGAGTTATTAAATGCATGATCTAGAGGGACTTTTCTATAAAACTGTAAAATATAGGATAATGCTAAAATCGCAGCGCAGGAAAAAAAACAACACGGGCCGCATCTGGCTGGTCCGATAGTGTACAGGAGGGGGACTGCAGGGGCTGCTCACCCATGGGCTTGGCCCGATGAGGCAGAGGCGAACTGGGCCGGATCTATAGAAGGCACAGGGAGGCTGTTGGCCCAAGCGCGGAGGCCACGGGTGACTACGGTCAAAGGGGTGAGCGGGCGAGCTGCTCGTTTCTGAAGAACAGAAGTAGCTACAGGAGAGACTAGGCGCTGGTTCGGGCGAGCGAAGCAGAGGCGCAGGACTTGGCGGGCGGTGCAAATGGTCTTCAGCGAGGGCACCAGTGGCCGGGGACAGGGCCCACGCGGCGGGATCCGGCCAGAACGGGCAAAGGCGGCGGAGGTGGCTCCTGCAAAAGAACGGCGGTGCAACACAAATTAGATAGAGGGTGGGAGAAGTGGAGGAAGGAGAAGAAGGGAACGGGCCTCGTCGGAGAGGAGGTTGGCGACGCGATGCAGGAGGCGGCTTGGTCTGCGGCTACTCGTGTGCCCCGGCGTGGGCGAAGCCATCAGTGAGGAGAAGGGAGCAGGGGCACCGAATTAGCTGGTGTTGCCTGGTCAACGGCGAGGACAGCCGAAACAGAGGAGTCGAGGCTGCGGCGGGGTCGAGGAGAAGCTTGGGAAGGCTCCTCTCCTTCTAGAATGAGAGGATGTAGGGGCTCCAGGAGCGCGAGGCCCTTTCTCAGGAGAAGTTGGAGGCTCGCCGGCAGCTTGACTCGGATGATGCGGGGCTCTTCCTCCATGGGCTCCTATGGGAGAGAGAGAGGGAACAGAGAGATGTGAGGCACAGGGAGAAGAAGGGAGGAAGAGAAAGGGCAGGGTCACGGGGGTGGCCTGGTCCACGGGTCGCCGCCGATGAGGTTGCGAGGTGGAGCGCACGGGCGTTGCTGCTTGCGATGGGGTCGTGGAGGAGGCAGGGCAAGGTGGTGGATGGGTTGGATTGGTAGCTGGATTAGGGGGATGGAGGGAAGGCCTCGAGCGCTAGTTGCGTGAGAAGGGGATTTGGGAGGATTCCGAGGAAGACGAGACAGGAGGAGTGGTGGCGGCGGCTAGGAGGATGGTACAGCTCTCCTCAAATTTAGGGATGGGTCAGTTTATATAGGCTGGATTTTTGGGTAGGGGCTATCTCGTCCCTCCGATCGTAATCGAAAGGTCGAGAAATAAATAGGTAGGGAGTCCAAATAAGAAAATGGAGATGTTTTATAGATGTTTGGAGATGATCCAGACTCATTGGTCATGGCAGCCAGGGTCGGGTTCGGGAGAAGTTTTCGGACTAGGTTGCGGAGGTGGTCGGTGGCTATGCAGAGAGACTCAAACGGTCAGACAACAAATAAATGATTGGTGTCGAAATGGATAACGAAGGCAAGGGGGGAACGCGGCAACTACGAACGGATGCAAGCTTTATGAAAACATGCAGATGCATGATGCTATGAGATGAGATGCATGACATGAACAAAATGCAAAATGAAAGACAAAAACCCAACCACGAAGGAAATAATATATCACATAGCCGGAAGTGGCAAGAGTTGGAGTTACAAATATGGAAAGTTACATCCGGGGTGTTACATCCTCCTGCCGCGGAGGCAGCCGAAGATCCGGCCAGGGAGGCGCCCGAGGCGGACGAGCCCTCGGGCCCGTAGAAGAGGCGCGTGTTGCGACAGACCGGCTCCAACATGCCAGTCTGCCCCGGCAGGGCAACACAGCGGCAAGGGACTCAGGTGGAGCCTATGCGTCAGACGAGGTGTGTGGCTGCGGAGGCACCGGAGGAGGCCGCATCAGCAAAGAGAGATGCAGCCGCTGCTTCCTCTTTGACGAGGCGTGCTGTCACTTCTTCCTCCTCGACCAGACGCACCGCCGCTTCTCCCTCGGTTGAGCGCGTAAGGACTCCGTCTCCTTCTCCAGCGGGCTCTGTCCCAGTGGCCAAATATGACCTTGGGTCATTCAGCCCGTGGAAGAAGAGGAGGGCACAAGAAGAGGAGGACGAGTATGTACTCTGCGTCCCCCATCTATCCTCCAATTCCTTACTTGAGTAGCTTCATCTTAACTTGTTCTCATTGTTGCAGCGACACGGAGACGCTGGCCCAGAGGGTGAAAAGAGCCAGGGCCTCAAGGAGTGCTAAGCCCCCGACAAGCACTCCTCGTGTGTCGGGGATAATCTTCACCAGCCCTGAGTCCAGCCCCCGGCGCAGCCCCCAGCGTAAGTTTGCCACTTATCTCTTGCCGGCGGGCGTTGGAGCGCGTCTTCTTATTGGTGACCTTGTCGGTACTGCAGGAAGGGAGCAGCAATAGGAGGAGCCCCTAAGGGGCGCACCCTACACGCCGCCTCCATCAACTACGCCGACCAGAGGGGCGTCCCCGGCAAGGGCACCGACTGACGAGCCCATGCGCTCGAAGGAGGAGGAGGCGGGCACAGGTGCTGGTCACCCCGTCCCAGCAACAGATGTTGCCGGGGAGGGGGACGCATCCTCCACACCTGCCGCGAGTGAGTACATGCGTTCTACTTCTTGCATTATCGCTTTGACTTCTTCCCTCCCCTCTGTCTTGAGTTGTCCCAATATCGGCTTTACCTTTCTCCCTTCCTTGGCTTCAGATCCTTCCTCGGCAAATTAGGCGGACATCGACGCGGTGATCATGGAGACCGCCAAGGACGGCGAGGCCGAGGCCACCAATATTGCTACCGAGGAGGCCGCCAAGGGACCCACCGAGGAAGCCGCCATGGGGCTTGCCGGGGAGGCCGGAAAGGATCCCGCCGGGGAGAAGGTGGCTGAGGAGCCTGTCGGAGAGGCCGGCAAGGCTGCCACCGAGGAGGCCGCCACGGGTCCTGCTGGGGAGCCCGACGAGGCCACCACTGGAGAGGCCGCCAAGGATCCTGTCAGGGAGGAGGTGGTCAATGACCAACCCTCCTCCTCCTCAGCCTCTGCCCCGAGCAAGTACTTGAAAGTTGGCGACGACCTGTTCATCAGCATCCCAGGAGCAGTAGGCACCAGAACGCCAATCGAGGGGGGGGTCTTTGATGAGGAGATCCTCACCGCTGTCGGGCTCCAGGTTGTTGACGAACCGAGCATCAGCAGCGCGTCTCCAAGGAGGACCAACTCCTTTAGGCTATAGGCGCTAACTTCCACAAGCTCCAGGCTCTCGATCGGGCTTGCAAGGAGAAGGTGGACTCTAGAATGGCGGCCATGGACAAGGCCATGGTGGACTTCCAGGAGCGTGTTGCCCAAATGAAAGTCTGGTTTGACGAGGCTCAGGAAGATCTGAAGGCCTCCCACATCCAACAGAGCGAGCGCCAGCGGGATCTCCTCTTGAAGCCGGCCAATTTCGACAAGGCGCAGGAGGTCCCCAAGGCCAAGGCTGGCAAGGATGAGTCCGACCAGACGCAGCGCCGCATCTCGCTCGATGTCCAAGAGGAGGACTTGGTCGCTCGCGAAGAGGCACTTGCCGACACGCTCCAATCCAAGGACGAGGAGATTGATAGGTTTGTCGCGCAGCGGTCCCAAGACCTGAAGCAGAAGCACCAGGAAGCGCTCACTGCTCTGGCCCTTGACCATGCCAGCAAGCTGAAGGAGGTCGTCGACCGTGCTAAGGCGGTAGAGTCCACCAGGATTGAGCTGGCTGGCAAGGTGGAAAAGCTGGACGAGAACCTGGCCGAGCTCACCAAGGAGATCTCCACTCTCAAGGACGACAGAGAGAAAGCTCTCTATGACCTGGCGGAGATGCAAACCACCATACCTGACAGAACCAAGCTTCTCTCCAAGGCCAACGAGTCCATTGATGATATGAAGCTGAAGCTGGATAACCAGGAGAAGATGCTCTCGGAGTCCTAGGCTCATGAGCAGATCCTGGACAAGGATCTTGCCGATGAGCAACTGCTACTGCGGTCTGCCACCTTTTCCCACAAAAGCTAGTGGAGAGCATGAAGCTTTGGACCAGCCACCTAGTGGACGTCGCGGAGAAGCTCACCACACAGCTGACTGCCATGGGCATGCCAAACTTCAGGTTCTCCCGCGAGACGAAAGTGGCTGTGATGCCCGGGTATTTAAGCTACAGTAATTCCCTGTTAATGGTGCCATGTCATCACACTTACTATTGCTAAATCCCATGTTGTTTCAAACCGGTTAAAATTTCGATTTCAAATTAAAGTCAAAATTCAAATTTCTCGAACGAAAAAGCTAAAATGTTTGAATAATTCCATAATTCCCCCTGACCTTTGTCAAGTTGAAGCCAACTCAAATTGCCTCACAAATAAATTCCTAGGAATTCATTTGGTGGTCCAAAGGCATCTAAATTGGCCTTTTCAACTAAGCAAATCTTCTCAACCTTTGCAAATGCCTCAAAAACTTTTGTGCAGCCCTAGGATATTGCATATCATTTTTGTGCAAAGTTTGAGCTTCGAGAAAAGTCAATTACTCTCTAATCTAAATAAGCACTAGCAGTTTTCTTAAAAAAAGAGGAGAAAAAGAAACCCTCCTCCCGCAATGGGCCTCATGGCCCAGCTGGCCTTTCCACCAGGCCAACCCCAGGCAGGCCCACACCGTGGCCTACATACACCCCC
>NC_057804.1:271131049-271167755 GCF_018294505.1 Triticum aestivum | reverse complement strand
TCCCCACTCGCCTCGATCGGGGAGGAGCCCGATCCTGTGCCCCCGACGTCGGCGCCCACCCCCAGCGCCACCTCCGCCCCGCAGCTCCTCCGTCCATCCTTACGCCACCGTCCTCGCCCAGGACCTGGCCAGATGTCGCGCCTCCATGTCCATCAGCGCTCGTCCCGGACCCTCCCCCTTTGTGGATCCGGTCGGGGCCAACCGCCACTGCTTTGACCTCGACGCCAATCGCCGTCGCTGGAGCCCGACGCCACCGCCACCAGACTGCCTAGCCCCATTGCCTCATCTTCATCTCCTTCCCGACGTCGTCATTGCGCCCCGCCGGCCCCCTTGTTCATCTACAACGGGGGTGAAAACCTCGCCTCCCCTTCTCTCTCTGTCCGCGGTGCGGTCCCCGCCCACCGTGCGATCCCCCTGTTGACACACGAACACGTCATGTGTACCCTCGATGCCGGGGGTGATGCACCGCAGCTCATGTCGAAGGATACCCGACCGACAGCGCGATACACAAGACAGTCGACGGGCGCTTTTGCAGACCCGAAACCCCACACCCCCGGGAGGGACCCCGTCAGGGAGTGTGGCGGCTATGGGCTGCCCTAGGTCGATTCGCTCGCCCCTAGAGCCTCGAGATTCGCAGCTCTCAAACACGAAGAACAGCGAAGAACGAGAGAGAAAAACGGTGGAGAGATAAAACGTAGATGAAAAGGTAGTATATTGATTTGTTCGATTGTGTGTTGTCTAATCGGCCATCACCCCCAACATATATAAGAGGCGGCTGGACTTCCCGTACAAGTAAAGGATTCATCTAGGCTTTCCTTACAAAAAATTACATCAATTCACGTCCTAGAGTCCTAGTTCTATTCCAACTCGGATTCAGTCTGAATCTGGCCCAACTTCTGTCTTCCTCCTCATGCGGACCGTCGAGCCTCCATATGACCTTCGATCGAGACGTCCCAAATATCAAACTTGTGTGCCTCGACTATACGAACAACTCTCATGTTGATCACTTTTTCAAATAAGGCCATCTTGAATACTTTTTGAGGTCATCTTTACCTTCCAGTCGGACTCGGTCTTGCAGTAGATCGAATTATCCGAGTCTTGTAGTGAATTTGCAGGCCATATACTATCTCTGATGATGATGACGCCAAAACCAAAGTTTACCGTCTTGATGATACGCACAACTTCTGTACTGAACACTTCTTCATCCGAGGTCATATTGATAAACTTTCGGGCACATGTTCAGTTTCACTCGGATTCGAGCTCATCCACTCGGATATTAGTCACTCGGATCATCCGACTGGACTTTTTTCACTTGGATGTTAGAATCTTTCACTCGGAAGATAATAAGTTCACTCGGATGTCAAACTTTCACTCGACCGGTAAGTTTTCACTCAAAAAGTAAGCTTTCACTCAATCGGTAAGTTTTTACCCGAAAGGTAGGCTTTCACTCGACCGGTGAGTTTTCACTCGGATGGTAAGCTTTTCACTCGACCAAAAACATAGCCTGATCTTGATTTGTCTCCCCAGGTCTCATACGACCTCATATTGAGACGAATTATATATGAAAATCGATCGGCTCGACGAGACGAAACTTTCTCGTGTTGAAGTTTTTCCGATTCAAGGACTTCTTAAGGGCCGAATTGCTCTCGAGACCCATCAGACAGGGTGTCTGGTACTTCGCGCCATATTTCCATTCAGCTTCGGTCTGCAGTGTATTGCTTCTAGTTTTTGCATATGAACTCGGATTGAGACGATTTATATATCATAATCGATTGCCTCGACGAGACGAAGACAATTCCTTTAGAGTACTCCTTCATCTGAGGTCGTCTTGAAGGCATGATCGGCCGGAAACCACTCGGAAAATTGAATTCTGCCACTCGGAATATAATTTCGGCCCTAAGATGGAGTCGAACGATGATAACCTAAACATCAAAGTTGTTACACTCGGTGATGTAAAACTTTTCATGCTGAAAACCCTTTCACTCGAAGCCATCTCATTTTCTTTTATGTCGTGCCAAAATCTGATGTCAACACATGCCCCCCTGTTTTTCGGCAAAGCTTGCACGCCGAAAAATAATATGCACGGTGTTTGTTCTAAGGACGATGTCAACACTCCATCGGCCATTTATTTTCTTAGGGCGATAATTATGTATCGGCTGTGTTTGTGCTAAGGGCGATAATCATATATCGGCCATTGCCTACTTAGGCTTCTTGCCACACACTCGGGTGGTATTTGTTCAAGTATTTGCCATTGAGAGCTCTAGGTAACACCGTCCCTTGTGCAGATTCCACCAAATAAGAGTTTCCGGGAACTACTCTTGTAATTCTAAAAGGTCCTTCCCAACTCGGAGACCACTTCCCGAATTTTCTATCTCTTGAACCAATCGGTAAAATCACTTTCCAGACGAGATCACCAACTTAAAAATTCTTAAACTTGACTTTCTTATTGTAAGCTCTTGCAACCCTCAACTTGTCTCTCTCTATGGACTTCAAAGCAACCAAACGTTTATCGGCAACCTCATCAATATTGTCCATCATCAAGTTATAAAAATCTATTGCCGATAAATCATTTTGTTTGGCTATTCTCAAAGCATTCAAATTTACTTCCACTGGTAAAACAACCTCTTGGCCATATACAAGCTCATATGGAGTCACCTTGGTAGCACCATGCCTTGAAATCCGATGTGCCCACAAAGCTTCAGACAACAACTCATGCCATCTCCTCGGATTATCCTCAATCTTCTTCTTGATGAGCTTGATTAAAATTTTATTGCTAGACTCAGCTTGTCCATTAGCTTGGGCATAATACGGAGAGGAATTGAGCAACTTTATGTTATAATATTCGGTAAACTCTCTGACTTGGTGTGACATGAAAGATGAACCTTGATCCGTAGTTAATGTTTGAGGAATACCGAATCTATGAATAATGTGCTCGGTTATGAATTGAATTACCTCCGTAGGTGTCATGTTCTTGAGAGGTACTGCTTCAGACCATTTAGTGAAATAATCAGTCGTCACCAATACGAACCGATGCCCTTTGGAGGAAGACGGGTGGATTTGTCCAATGAAATCTAAACCCCAACCTCTGAAAGGCCACGGTTTGATAATAGGATGTAACATAGCAGCAGGAGCCAATTGAATATCACCAAACTTTTGACAAGCTTCACACCCTTTATAATATCTGAAGCAATCATTAATCATAGTCGGCCAATAAAACCCAGCACGTCGCAATAACCATTTCATCTTGGGAGCCGACTGGTGAGTGCCACAAATACCTTCATGTATTTCTCCCATAGCAACTCTTGCCTGGTCCTCATCCAAACACTTTAGAAGAACATCATCGACTGTTCGGCGATAAAGACCATCATCTCTCATTGTATACTTGAAAGCCATACGCCGAACAGCCCTATCCACCCTTTCACTCGGATTGCACAAGTAATCAACAATGGGCTTCCTCCAGTCGGAATTGTCACCCGCACTAGATTTTTTTTAATGGCCGAATCAGTAGATTCAGGTCCGGCCTCTCCCATATCGGCAAGACAAGACATCGGTCTTTGAGAGATATGAAACATGCCATGATCAACATGATATCCAGATGCTTGTTGTGCCAGATCATTTTATTTCCAATTGTCATGCCTAGATATATGAGCAATGCTAAAACAATCCAAAGTAGAAATTATATCTAGACATTTATCAAGGTAAACATTAAGTGATTCGTCCAAACACTGAAAGACCTTGGATACTTGCTGCACCACTAGTAACGAATCACCATAAGCCTCAATATGTGTAACACCTATAGCAAGCAACATTTCTAGGCCGAATAATAATGCTTCATATTCGGCTTGATTGTTTGTGCGAAAATATTCTAAGCGTCACGAGGCTTCAAAAACAGCACCATGAGGAGATATATAAACAATACCAACACCTTGGCCATTGCTACAAACTGAACCATCAAAGTACAATCTCCATGGCACTAATGAAACAAGGTTCATATCAACATCATGCTTGTCATTAATCCGATGTTCAACAATGAAATTAGCAACAATTTGGCCTTTCATGGATTTTAGAGAATCATAAGCCAAATCATATTCAATCAAAGCATAAGCCCCCTTGCCAATTCTACCACTAAGAATTGGCCTATGCAACATGTACTTAATGACATCGGTTTGACAAGCTACTACACAAGCACTCAGCACTAGGTAATGTCTCAATTTTGTGCAAGCATAATATAAGCATAGACATAGTTTTTCAATAAATGTATACCTTGTCTCGGCGTCCAATAAGCGTCTGCTCAAATACGTAATGGCATGCTCTTTTCCTTCGGTATCTTGAGTCAAAACATCACCAATAACACCTTCCTCTGCTGCAATATAAAGCTTAAAAGGCTCTCTATGCTTGGGTGCTTTCACTACCGGAGGAGTGCACAAATAATTCTTGATCATATCAAAGGCTTCTTGCTGTTTTGCCCCCCAAGTGAAATCAACATCATTCTTTAACCGAAGGATAGGAGTAAATGCATCAACTTTCCCTGATAGATTAGCTATGAACCTTCTCAAATAATTGACCTTGCCAAGGAACTTTTGCATATCTCTCTTGCATGTTGGAGCCTCCACTTTCTGTATGGCCTCTATCTTTTTGGGATCAATTTCGATGCCATCTTCATGAATAATGAAACCCAAAAATTTGCCAGCTGACACGCCGAATGCACACTTCAAAGGATTCATCTTCAGTCCATACTTTTTCATTCTTTCAAAAGCTAAACGCAAATCGGCCAAGTGAGATTCAAAAGCATCCGATTTGACAACAATATCATCAATATAAACTTCAAGTATGATACCGAGTAAATCATGAAAAATCAAATTCATAGCCCTTTTTTAATCCGAATGTCATCACTGTCCACTCGAATAAACCAAGGAAACCAGGGCATCGGAAAGCTGTTGTGTACATGTCCTCTTCGGCCATAAAAATTGGTTTGTATCCGGCATTACCATCTAGAAAGCTAATAACCTTATGTCGAGAAGCATCATTAATAAGCATATCGGCTATTGGCATGGGATACTCATCTTTGGGTGTAGCCCTATTTAAATCTCTGAAGTCAATGCACACCCTCAACTTGCCGGATCCCTTCTTCTCCACTGGGACAATGTTAGAAATCCACTCGGCATACCTGCAAGGTCGAATGAAATTAGCTTCAAGCAGTCGACCAATCTCTTCCTTGATCTGGTCATATGTTTTCGGATTAAACTTTCTGGCCGACTGTTTATAAGGTCTAAAATCGGCCTTTATAGGCAACCGATGCTCCACTAGCTCTCGGCTCAACCCTGGCATCTCATGATATTCCCATGCAAAGCAACAAATATATTCTTTCAATAGCTCGACTAATTTAGCCTTACAATCAGCTTTCAAATTTTTGTTTATAAATGTTGGTCGAGTGACTGAACCATCTCCAATATCTATCTCTTCTAATGGATCAGCCGATGTAAAACCTTGTCCAACTTTATCCATGTCATCCAACTCTTCTATAGACTCATACATATCGTCCTCACTGGACTAGTATTTTACAAGACGTTTTTGTAACCACTCGGAATTAGGATCGATTTAAACATATCATACATTGGAGCCGATTGCATTCAGTCGGCTTTAAAGACACGGGCACAAAACCATTCTTGGTCGCGCTGAGAAAATCAAACTCTGATAAGTCACGTCCCATCAAGCAAGTAGCATTGGGATGTTGCCAATCCACCGATGCATCGTCCAAAGCAACACAGGTCGAGTTATCCGCATGAATGACTTCCACTTCATCATCAACCCACTGAATCAAAAACTGGTGCATAGTGGATGGCACGCACTGGTTTGCATGAACCCAATCACGGCCTAGTATAACGTTGTAGTTACCTTGCACCTCAGCGACAAAGAATGCAGTAGCCAAAGTTTTGCTTCCGACTGTAAGCTCCACATACATTACACCTTTGGCTTCAGTTTTCTCTTTGCCTTCAAACCCGTTGAGCACCATATTGGTCTTGATCAATTCTTCATCGGGCAAACCCAATTTCTTGAAGACCGAATAGGGCATAAAATTTACCACAGCACCTCCATCCACAAGCATCCGAGTGAGCGGCGACCCATTGATATGACCTCTGAGATATAACGGTTTCAGATGCGTTACTGGTTCTTTTGTCTTCTCGAATATTGCATTTTTAGGGCCAAAATCCAGCTGAGCCACCTCCCCTTCCTCATCTACAGCACGAAACTCAGCAGGTAAGTAATACACCATATTGATATCCATACCTTCATGAACCGGTGTAGACTCATAGTCCAACATATCAACCTCTTCTTCAAGTGGATCGACCGATTCTGAAATTTGGCCGAGTGAAGGAGAAGTACGAAGTGTCGCAGACGATGTAATAGTTGTCACATCGTCCTCTTGGGTGGTGTAGGCACTTCTGTGATAGATGTAGAAGCTGATGTATCTTGTATTTTTTTTTGCCTCCACACTTGTTTTGCTGGAACCATGGGCCGAGTGTCATTGAACAACTTATCCCTTTGCTTCTCGGCCTCCTGCTCTACCATCTCTTGACTCCTTAACCTCTGTAGTTTCCTCTTCTGTGTATTTGTTAGCCCTGGAGGACACCACTTTGGTCGAGTGTATTTAGCATCTCTCACTTTTACTTGGCTGGTGCTTGCTTCATGGTCATTAACCGAGTGCTTTGGCGCGATAGCAAGTATCGGCTCAGTCGAGTGGTTATGCACAGTCGGCTGTTGTATGGGGAATGTTTTGGTGCCCAAGATAAGTGAGTCGACATCCATTTTCTCCTTGCCTTTTCCCGACTCAACTGCTGCAACACTTGGTGACTTAACACGCCATTCTTTTTGACTTTCTAGATGCATGAAATTTCCACTCAGGCGCACCTTTTTACTCGGATGGAATCCACTCGGATGGACGTCACTCTGATGGAATCCACTCGGATCGAACTCACTCGGATGTACTGCACTTGGATGAAATCTACCCATCCATATTTTTTCATTTGGATAGCTTCCACCTGGGTGCATTCTTACACTAGGATAGTTTCCACTCGGTCGCATATTTTGACCAGCCGACTGATAGTCGCCAATGTTCAGTCGGCCATTATATGAGTATTCAAGTCGGTCCCAAACAGTTTCCCTCTGCTCTTCTGGAAATAGTGCCTCTGGTCCACTCGATTTCGCATACCGACTGAACATATCATCTGATGGTGACCTTGGTCGCTTCAAGTGTGATGGCCGGTTAGAGCTAGAACCAGCCGAGTGATTAGCATATTTGGACAGCAACATATCAAAAGTTGGCTTGATCCGCTTGCGTTGCACTTTAGCTTCATTCCTCTTCCATTTGCCAACTTCTGGACTCTTGGGCTTGACAAATTTAACTCGAGTTTCCTGCTGCACCTGTGTTTGCCCCCCGAGTGTAGGATTCTTGATGGTGATCTTGATCACTTCCTTGCCATCGGGTTGCTTATCAAGCACAACATGTCTCCCCAAGACCTTGTCGCCCTCCTTGTCCTTCCTGGGCTCACCAACAATGATATTAGCTTTATTCACAGATTTGGCTACCTCCGGCCGAATGAGCAGCTTCTTCCCTTCTAAATCCATGGTGTTCATTGGAAAGGGCTGTTTATCAACTTGCATCTCAGAAAAGTTCAATCGTCCATCATTAATGGCCGATTGTATCTGTCGTCGAAAAACATTGCAATCGTTAGTAGCATGAGAAAAAGAATTATGATACTTGCAATAAGCACGCCGTTTCAACTCTTCAAACGGCGGTAAAGTATGAGATATTCTAATAATCTTAGCCTGCAGCAAATCATCAAATATTCTATTACACTTAGCAATGTTAAAAGTAAACTTCATCTCTTCATCACGATTCTTATGAATCGGTTTCAGATCATTGCAAGTAAAGGGTTTGGCCTTAGATGGCCAAACAAATTCAGTAGCAAAAACATCACCCTCATCGTTCGAGTGATCACTATCATATTCCACTATGTTCATCTTTGGACGATCGGCTTTGTATCTATGCACTTCTTTGAGATCTTTGCTTCGGCTTTCCTGAGCCAAAGCCCTTTGTAAGACTTGGTTAATATTTAAGAACTCATAGCCTTCTAGCTTTTCTCTAATGGGAGTTCTCAAACCACTCAGCACTAGGTCTGCCAAGTATCTCTCAGTTATCACCAAACTAAAACATCGGTTTTTCGTTTCTCTGAATCTCTTGATGTAATCGGAGACCGATTCATCATGCTTCTGTTTAACCGATGTTAGATGTGACAACTTGAGTTCATTATCGCTGCTATAAAAGTGATCATGAAATTTCTGCTCTAGCTGCGACCAAACTCGAATGGAACCATGTGGTAAAGAAGAAAACCATGAAAATGCAGTACCAGTTAATGATAAAGGAAATAAATGCACTTTCAACTCATTTAATGAGCCTGCTTCACCTAATTGTGCCAAGTATTTTTTTTGAAGAATTAGCGACAGTGGGAGAGGCTCCCACTGAATTTGTATTACTCACAACATAACAGTTACAAGTGTGTTACAATGGGTTTTAGGCCCCCGGCCGTAAGGGTTGCAGAAGCAAAAACTAGCTGTCCAAATTTACAATGAAGTCAGAGAGAAAAGGATGAACTTTCTCAGGACAGTTATGGATCACCAAACCCAATAGAAGTTTGAACCTAGCCAATCATGCCACGAACGAGCGCGGGATCCCCCTGAAATGTTGGTTGTTTCTTTCCATCCACAGGCTCCAAGCAGCAAGCAGGAAGATATCCATGAAAAGCGGCCGACGCCAGCTCTCTCTCCCACCATGCAAGATGGCTAGCCTATTGGTTCCTCCTGGCCAGGTCAGACCAACCTTACTCCAGCATTGTTTGGCAAAAGGGCACTCGAAGAAGAGATGTTCCACGGTTTCCTCTGGCGGGGTTTGGCAGAGCATGCAAGTGTAGTTGCCCCTGGCTACAGTGAAGTGCCGCCTCTTCAGCATGTTCCTGGTGTTCAAACGATCGACCATAAGCAGCCACCCAAACATCTTGAACTTGATCGGGCATTTGGCTTTCCATAGCCAACCAAAGGCCTCATCAGCTTTCACCTGCTTGAAACAGTGGTTGTAGTACTTCTTTGACGAATAACATCCTAGGTCACAGACCCAAACGTCGGGCGAACCGTATTCCAGACTAACATGCGAGGACCCTTGCTGTATCTCTCTTATCTCCTCCCTAGCCTGGACCGAAAGAGGAAGACTAAAGATCATGGCTGGATCAGTGGTCCTGAGAACCCTAGCAATGGAGTCATCCTCGTTCAGAGCATAAGAGAAGGCTCGCGGATGCGTGTCCATCAGTGCGGAGCCAGTGTCACTAAACCAGACATCTTTCCAAAACAAAGAGCTGCATCCATCCCCGGGGATGACCCTGGCGACCCCACGGAAGGTTCCACTGAGCTGCATTACGTCTTTCCACCAGAAGGAACCCATTAGCTCAGTGGCGTGCGGCACCTTGTTCGGGTAGTATGCCTCCCAGACTAGCTGAACCCAGGGCACATCCTCACGATTGTAGAACTTGAACAAGTACTTTAGGCGAAGCGCGGCATTTTGTATCTTGATATCAATAACACCGAGGCCACCACACCATTTGGGTCGACAGACAAGCTCCCAGGCAGCAAGGGAGTTGGATTTGATCCCATCGTCAGAATTTTTTGCCCAGAGGCAGTAGCGGCGCAGTTTGTCAAGGTGCTCAACCACTTTAGGGTGCAGCTTGATTGTGCACATTACATAGATCAGCATGGAGGTGATCACCGAATTGACCAGCGTCAATTTGGCCCCCGACGACATCAGCGATAGGGCAGTGGATGTTTTCCTCTCAACCGAGTGTACCAATGGCATGAGATCGAGAACACTTGGCATAGTCGTCCCCATGGGGAGACCAAGGTGAGTGAATGGCAGGGTGCCAACAGAGCACCCAAACACCCCTGCCAACCCACTAGAATGCTGGTGATCGGCATTAATGGGTATGAGGGTCGATTTATGGAAGTTGATCTTGAGTCCCACCGAGGCCGCATAATCCTCCAAAATAAGTTTCATGCGGGCGGCCTGTGTGGGACAAGCTTGCATAACCAGGATTGTGTCGTCAGCGTATTGCACCACCGGGAAGTCACCCGCATTTTCATGAGGAATAGGAAGCTCCAGCAAACCTTGAGTGTACGCGTCATTGATGGCAGCTTGGAGTAGATCAGCCGCAAGGACAAAGATCATTGGTGAGAGAGGGTCACCCTGTCTCACGCCACACTTGCATTTGAATTTCCGACCAGGAACACCATTTAAGAGAACTGACGAAACTCCCGAGCCAAAGATCGTTTCCATCCAGCCTAGCCACCTATCATCAAAACCCATGTGTTTCATAATATCCAGCATGGGGGCATGTTCAATCGTATCAAAGGCCTTGGCAAAATCAAGCTTAAGTAATACAATCTCTCTCCCAGACGAGTGGCATTGATGAATATATTCGTACGACCACGCGAGACAATCCTGGATGGTCTTACCTTTGATAAATCCATATTGGTTCCTGTGTATGATTTTTAGAATGACTTTCTGCAGCCGGTTCGCCAAGATCTTTGTAATGATTTTCAGACAAAAATTCAGTAAGGTAATTGGTCTGAAATCATTAGCCGTTTCCGGAGAGGATATTTTTGGAATCAGGGTGATATATCCCTCACTAATGCTAGTGATGTCAAGTTCCCCAGCATGGAAAGCGTGACAGAGGTCATAGAAATCTGACTTGATGATTTGCCAGCACTTCTTAAGAAAACAACCTTTAAAACCATCCGGGCCGGGGGGCTCTATCATTCGGCATTTCCTTAACAACAGCATCTATTTCATCAGTAGAGAAGGGCGCACTCAGTTGGTCCAGCCCATCAATCCTGCGGATGATCCTAGAGAGATCAAATTTCATGCTGGTAGGTTTAGAAGAACCCAAACGATCCTTGTATGTATTGAACAGGACCCCCTCCTTGCCAACATGATCATGAATTTCGACCTCCCCAACTCTAAGCATGGCAATGGCATTGTGCCTATACCTCTCTGTGGCCAATGACTGAAAGAGCTTAGTATTTTCGTCAGCAAAGCGAAAATAGCTAATAGTACATCTCTTTCGCCAGTACTCATTCTGGTATTTGAGCAGGGCCTATAAGTGGGTTTTCAATATCTCCCTGAAGTTTGACTCCTGGACATATAAAGGTCGTTTGTCCTCAAGAGTGTCCATGATGACCAGAGTCTCATTACTGTTTTGAATCAGAACTTTGAGTTTCGAGACACCCTTGCTCCATCGCTTGAGATTATATCTCAAGTTTTTTAGGTTTTTACATATTTGTGCCGCGGCATTGGGTGCGTGACATGTTTTAGACCATGAGCTAGCAACAACCTCCATGAACCCATCATGATTAGTCCAGAAATTCTCAAACCGGAAAAGCTTGAATTGTGCCAAGTATTGACTAACATGCTCCCATGTGGTTTTTGTGCCCTCTCCATT
This sequence comes from Triticum aestivum, assembly GCF_018294505.1. Lineage (NCBI taxonomy): Eukaryota > Viridiplantae > Streptophyta > Magnoliopsida > Poales > Poaceae > Triticum > Triticum aestivum. The sequence goes on along the minus strand of NC_057804.1, from coordinate 271,156,212 downwards.
GAACTTAACAAAATCTAGAATTTTATATCCTGGAGGGCACTGGATGGCATCAAAGTACTCAGGGTACGACTTTTGGTAAATCCAATTCCAAGGTAACTCAACCCCAAAATTCTCTCGAAGCATCTTAGCCATCTCCTCTATAAGATTAGCTAGACCATCTTGCATAGTGGACGATGAAACTTGTGGCAGTGGCATAGGAGGAGTAGGACTACTAGTTGTAGGTAGGAACTATGGCATGTATGTCGACCCATAATTTGCTAGTGGTCGAGTGGTTGTAGCTGTAGGTAAGGTTGGGTTCGGTGTTGCCACCGAACCTGACATGCTCATAATAGGATTAATGGGTGCAGCCACAATCTGATTTGTTTGGGTAGGATAATAAGTCATCGGCACAGGAGGCGCCGGTGAGATAGGTAAAGCCAGATTAGGGTTTTGCACACTAGCAGCTACACCATCATTACCACTAGTCGATTGAGATGTATTCTTTTGAGCATTAGTATTTTCTATGAAAGTTTGATAGACTAGATTGGTACCATCAGCAATATGACTTTCAATCTCAGCCCACTGCTCAGGGGAAAAGGCAGTACTTACAGAGGGTTTAACCCGCTCGGCCTGAAGAGGAGGGAACTTGATTTCTTCAATCGGAGTGATGTTGCCTTGGCGATCCTTCTTGAACTTTGCAAGGAACTCCTGCAAATCCTTCTCTTCGCGCGCCTTCTTGTACTCCTCATAGACTTGGCGATGATCGTCCGATATCTCATCAAGACTGGGCTTAATGATGTTATCGGCGTCTACCTCAGATGGCTTGGGAAGATCGGACATGGTGGATGATGATGACTGATCTTCTTTCCCCAGTGGAGTCGCCAAAAAGTGTGTTGACACACGAACACATCACATGTACCCTCGACGCCGGGGGTGATGCACCGCAGCTCACGTCGAAGGAGACCCGACCGACAGCGCGATACGCAAGACAGTCGACGGGCGCTTTTGCAGACCCGAAACCCCACACCCCCGGGGGGACCCCGTCAGGGAGTGCGGCGGCTATGGGCTGCCCTAGGTCGATTCGCTCGCCCCTAGAGCCTCGAGATTCGCAGCTCTCAAACACGAAGAACAGCGAAGAACGAGAGAGAAAAACGGTGGAGAGATAAAACGTAGATGAAAAAGTAGTATATTGATTTGTTCGATTGTGTGTTGTCTAATCGGCCATCACCCCCAACATATATAAGAGGCGGCTGGACTTCCCGTACAAGTAAAGGATTCATCTAGGCTTTCCTTACAAAAAATTACATCAATTCACGTCCTAAAGTCCTAGTTCTATTCCAACTCAGATTCAGTCTGAATCTGGCCCAACTTCTGTCTTCCTCCTCGTGCGGGTCGTCGAGCCCATATGACCTCCGATCGAGACGGCCCAAATATCAAACTTGTGCGCCTCGACTATACGAACAACTCTCATGTTGATCACTTTTTCAAATCAGGCCATTTTGAATACTTTTCGAGGTCATCTTTACCTTCCAGTCGGACTCGGTCTTGTAGTAGATCGAATTATCCGAGTCTTGTAGTGAATATGCAGGCCATATACTATCTCTGATGATGATGACGCCAAAACCAAAGTTTACTGTCTTGATGATACGCACAACTTCTGTATTGAACACTTCTACATACGAGGTCATCTTGATAATCTTTCGGGCACATGTTCAGTTTCACTCGGATTCGAGCTCATCCACTCGGATATTAGAGTCACTCGGATCGTCCGACTGGACTTTTTTCACTCGGATGTTAGAATCTTTCACTCGGAAGATAATAAGTTCACTCGGATGTCAAACTTTCACTCCACCGGTAAGTTTTCACTCAAAAAGTAAGTTTTCACTCGATCGGTAAGTTTTTACCCGAAAGGTAGGCTTTCACTCGACCGGTGAGTTTTCACTCGGATGGTAAGCTTTTCACTCGACCAAAAACATAGACTGATCTTGATTTGTCTCCCCAGGTCTCATACGACCTCTGATTGAGACGAATTATATATGAAAATCGATCGGCTCGACGAGACGAAACTTTCTCGTGTTGAAGTTTTTCCGATTCAAGGACTTTTTAAGGGCCGAATTGCTCGCGCGACCCTTCAGACACGGTGTCTGCTACTTCGCGCCATATTTCCATTCAGCTTCGGTCTGTAGTGTATTGCTTCTAACTTTTGCATATGAACTCCGATTGAGACGATTTATATATCACAATCGATTGCCTCAACGAGACGAAGACAATTTCTTTAGAGTACTCCTTCATCCGAGGTCGTCTTGAAGGCATGATCGGCCGAAAACCATTCGAAAAATTGAATTCTGCCACTCGGAATACAATTTCGGCCCTAAGATGGAGTCGGACTATGATAACCTAAACATCAAAGTTGTTCCACTCGGTGATGTAAAAATTTTCATGCTGAAAACCCTTTCACTCAAAGCCATCTCATTTTCTTTTATGCCATGCCAAAATCTGATGTCAACACCCCCCTATCGTGCTCCGCCCGCAGCCGCGCTTCGGCGCCCGCTCGAGTCCGCGTCCCGCTCCCCTACGCGCGTCGACGCTCGTTGCCGCGCCCTCGTTCGCTCGAGCCCGTGCCCAACCAAGCCGGCCTGCACCCACCGCCTCCTGACCTTGCCGGATCCGCACGCCCGCCCCTGGCCTCGTCTCCGGCCGTCGAGCACGCGCCCGGCACCGGCGCCCCTGCGGGCCGGCGCCCGTGCCCATGCCCCTCGCCCGTTAAGCCTGCTCCAGTGGCTTTTGTGCCACTGGTAGGAGTGGCCCTCTCCCCAGTTTTCTATATAAAAAATAAAAATAATAAAAATAATTAACTTAATTAAATTGGTTTAATTAAGTTTAATTAGAATTAATTAGCTTAATCACCTTGTTTAGTTAACTAAATTGTTAGACTAGCCTAATGAGTCTATGATAGGGGGACCCCACCCCCTATTGACCAGTCAAACATTGACTGGTCAACTGGGACCCCCTGACCCACCTGTCAGCCTCTAGTACACTTCTGTGTACGCAGAGCTGGGTACCCATAGCGTTTTAGTCTTTATTTTCGAATTAATAGTAATTTTTTAGAATATTGTTAAAACTTTGAAAAATCATATAAAATAAACCATAGCTTGGATGAAAAAGTTTTCTACATGAAAGTTGCTCGGAACAACGAGAAGAATCCGGGTACGCCCTCCGTTCGTCAGCCACACGTCACTAGCATAGAAAATGTTGAACTTTTCCCCTCCGGTTCATCAGTCTGATAGACGTGCGGAACCGGGAAAACTTTCCCGGATGTTTCCCCCTTCGCCAGTATCGCCTAGCACAGCGTTAGATCACTTCTAGCCTCGGTTATAATCATGTTGTGCATATGTTTGCGTGTATTTACTGTTTCTTCCCCCTCTTCTCTCCGGTAGACCCCAGGACCGTTGCTGATGTCCCTATGATCGACTACGTCGACGACGACCCCTTCTTCCCTTTCAACGGAGCATCCAGGCAAGCCCCCTCTTTGACCATCCCTATATCGCCCATTCCATTATCTCATGCTTGCATTAGATTTTGCTACTATATGTGATTGCTCCTATTCTGATGCATAGCCTACTTTTGTACCTGCTTATTGTTACCTATCTGCTTATCCTGAAATGCTTAGTATAGGTTGGTTAGTGATCCATCAGTGACCCCCAATTTTCCTTGTTTCCCTGCTTCATCTCCGATGACTCGATCAACGTGATCAATGACTAGAGCCTGACACTTCACATCACATCACGCCCCTTTAGTTGCTTGACTCTGCAGAGCTACTATCGAGTGCCGAGGGTGATCCCTCATAACACACTCCTAATGATAATTTTGTATTGTAGCTATTCGGTCGTGGTCAACGAGGGTGGTTCCTCGTTCACGATTCCCGATACGGCTCTGTCGTGCAACACCTCAAGTGTGAACCTCGAGGGTGGATCCTCTTACGTTCACCTTGATGATTACATCGAGTGGAATCCTCGGTGGGTGATTCCTCGGGTTTTCCCCTTGCTGTTTGGACACACGGTTACCTTGACTTTACTCGAGACCATTTATGAAGTCGGGTCGGCCCTGAGGAACCACCGTGGGGCTATCGCACGACGGTTTGATGATCTTGGAGGGCAAGCTCAAAGGACTCAAAGGCTATGCTATGGGCCGGATGACCAAGAGTCGTCGCGGCAAGCTCTACATCAACGATGCAGGATGGGGTCCCGAAGCCAGCTCGATCGAGTACGGGTACCGGGTCCCCTTTGGTGGCATACACAATTTTATCGGCAAGATTGGTGAGCCTGGGCCTGAGTCGGACATCCGCACCGACCTCGTCGAGACGGCTCAGCGTGCGAGATCTACCCAGGATAAACCAGTCGTGAAGCGTGCCTTCGTGGGAGTCATCCATGGAGGAGAGCATGGGGACGAGTCAGAATACGGTAGCGAGACCGTCGTCTATTCTAGCGATGAGTCCTCGACCGGGGAGACCGAATCATTATACCAGTTGCAAGACGACCAGATTAGGGGTTGTTCCGATGGCGACAGTATTCCGGACCCCCCTGAGCAGATCAACCGGGTTGGAATATTCATGGCCGGTACGCAGGCGGAGAATCACTCCTCGACCGTAGCAGGGGCAGGAGGCCTTGTGCGCCCACCGGTTCAAGTTATGTCTGACCTGTTTGATGCACTAGCTGTACTTATGGCAGAGGCCAATCCGGCGGATCAGGAGGCCCATGATGCAGAGGTTGCAAAGGTGAGAGAGCAGATTGCACAGGCCAAAGCCGACCTGGCAACAGAGAAGGACAGGATGGCTGCAGAGCAGGCCGCTTTGGACGCCCAGGCCTATAAGCTCATGCTCGACCAGAACGCATCACAGGAGGTCTTGAAGCGGAAGCACAGATCACGCCTGCCATTAGGATTCGACCCTCGAAATCTCTTTCACACTCCGGGAGCTGGAACCAGTAATCCGCCAGGGCACCTGGAGGTAAACTGGGTCAAGGCACCAGGGCCAGGAGCGACGGCCCAACCCTGCCTGATGGAACCTCCTCGGCGGAACATTGTGATTCCTCCGCCGGTCCAGACACCTCCGGGTCATTATTCTAATCCTATGGACAATCTTGTCGCAGCTGCTGCGTGATTAGAAGCTATCCCGGTAGAAGGAGACTCTCCACAAGCAATAGAGACGCGCCGAGTTAAGGAACTTCTCCGGACCGCTTTGATTCAACAGGAGGCATATTCATACAGCCGCGATCGGATTCATTCCACACCTCGTCCAAGCCGGAGCTATAGTAGGTGCCTGGATGAACCGGCCATCTCAAGCAATGTGCGGGGCCGTGAAGTGGCCCGTGGCAATAACCCGGCCGGTGATGTTCATGATGCTCAGGATGTAGTGGACCGGGCCTGGGCACGAAGAGAGGCCGAGTTAGCAGCACAGAACGAGGCGGATCAGCTTACCCCGGTTCGTCCTACCACCTCTGCCGGGCCAGGGGTCGCCTCTAGCTTGGGAGTGCCCTGTTTAGTCCCCGCTTTACACAATGTACGTCTGCCCAAGGACTTCAAGGGCCCGTGCAAGGTGCCAAATTACACCGCTGATTTATCTCCAGAAGCGTGGGTAGAGAGTTATGAGATGGCAATGGAGATGCTGGATGTGGATGAGACCGCGTGTGCAAAGTACTTCACCATGATGCTTGAAGGCACAGCCCGTACTTGGTTGAAGAGCCTGCCGCCTAATTCTATCAGTTCATGGGCCCAGTTGCGGACCCGGTTTATCCAGAATTTCAAAGATACGTGTAAGCAGCCTAAGTCCATAGTAGACTTGGCGGCTTGAGTTCAGGAGGACGGAGAGTCAACAACCCATTGGGTACACCGTGTTTCTGAAGTCTTGCACTCGTCTGACAGGATCAATGCTGACTCTGCGATCTTAACCCTGGAGGGCAACTGCCGGTTTAAGCCTCTAAAGTTGAAGTTGGGGCGTATGAAGCGGTTCTGTAATGACATGGGAACTCTCATGGCCGCTTTAGTGAAGTATGCTGATTCTGATAGTACCAAGGATCCCGAGACTGACGATGACGAAGCAGGGAAGGGAAAAAAGAATAGCAACTCTAAGGGGCATCAATACAAACCGGCGGGGCATGGAAACGGAGGCAAGCGTAAAGCGGATGGCAGCATGGACTTCGTGGCTAACACTAATGCACAGGACAAGGGTCAGCGGCGCAGAGGTAAAGCGGCGAATTGTAATGGGGCTCCAAATCCTAACCCGGATCGCTTAAATTATTTGCTGAATCAGCCTTGCCCAAAACACGGGACGAAGGAGGCGCCGGCTAACCACCTTTGGAAGGATTGTTACATTATGTAGGAATTTAAAAACTCTAATGCCTTCCGGTATGACCGTGGGTCAGGTAGTGGCTCAGGATCCGGTTTCCATTGGCCGGGTCACGATGGAGCTTCCGGTTCAGGTTTCAATCAGGGCGGTAATAATAACCAGGATAATCAGAGCGGTCAAGGGGGTTACAACCAACAGCAGCAGCAGCAGCGGTCGGGTTATCAGAGCCTGCCAAAATAGTTGAATAATGGGCAGTATCACGTTTTCACAACTAGCTTGGATAAGCGCGACCGGAAACTTCACAAGCAAGCAGTGAACTCTGTTGAACCGGCCGTACCACGTTACTTACGTTGGTCGGAACAGCCTATCGTGTGGAGCAGGGAGGATCACCCACCACGGGTGGACAATCCGGGCCAGTTGGCATTAGTGGTAGACCCTCAGGTGGGAGGTTATAAATTCACCAAGGTTCTCATGGATGGAGGGAGCAGTATTAACATCATGTACTATGAGGCATTCCGCCGCATGGGGCTCACAGACAAAAATCTCAAACCGTCTAATACGGTGTTCCATGGTGTGGTGCCTGGCAAATCAGCATATCCTGTTGGTAAGATAGCCCTGGAGGTGGCTTTTGGGGACGAGCATGATTCCCGATCAAAGACACTAACCATTGAGGTGGTGAAGATCCGGAGCCTGTATCACGCCTTGTTTGGGCGGCCGGCTTATGCCAAATTCATGGCACGACCTTGTTATATCTATTTACAGCTCAAGATGCCGGGTCACAAAGGGACAATAACGGTTCATGGGAGCCGCAAGATTGCTTTGGAATGTGAGGAAGGTGATGCGGCCTATGCAGAGTCGGTTTGTGCCACGGAGGAGTTAAAATATTATAGGGACAATGTTGATCCGGCGGACATGACCCCTTTGAAGAAGCCAACTACGGAGCATGATTCAGATCTGAAGTTCAAATCAGCGGCTGAGACCAAGCTTGTTGACTTCGTGCCCGGAGATTCATCCAAGCAGTTCACTGTCAGTGCCAACTTGGACCCTAAATAGGAAAGCGCGCTCATCGAGTTCATCTGTGAGAATCGGGACATTTTTGCATGGAAGCCTTCTGACATGCCAGGTGTACCGAGGGAACTCCCTGAGCACACTCTTAATGTTGATCCCAAGTATAAACCGGTAAAGCAATTTCTCTGCCGGTTTAACGAAGCTATTGGGGAGGAGGTGGCCAGGCTCTTAGCAGCTGGTTTTATCATTGAAGTGTTCCATCCAGAGTGGCTTGCTAATCCGGTGCTGGTTCTTAAGAAAAACGGCACTTGGCGTATGTGTGTGGATTATTCGGATCTTAACAAGGCTTGTCCAGCGGATCCTTTTGCCCTCCCCCGCATTGACCAGATTATTGATGCCACGGCGGGTTGTGAGCGTTTGAGTTTTTTGGATGCGTATTCTGGGTATCATCAGATCAAAATGGCGGTTAAGGACAAGGAGAAGACGGCGTTTATTACTCCCTTTGGAGCCTTCTGCTATGTATCTACGCCTTTTGGGCTCAAGAGCACCCAAGCCACTTATCAACGGTGTGTACAGAACTGCCTGCATAAGCAGATGGGCCGCAATGTGCACGCCTGTGTGGATGATTTGTAGTCAAGTCAAGGTAGAGGGAGACGCTGGTTGATGATTTGAAGGAAACCTTTGACAACTTACGGGTTTACAAGATGATGCTTAACCCGGCCAAATGTGTTTTTGGTGTTCCGGTAGGCAAGTTACTGGGCTTTCTTGTGTCCAACAGAGGAATTGAGGCTAATCCGGAGAAGATTACGGCTATCACCTCCCTGGCTAAACCGAAGTGTATCAACAATGTTCAGCGTTTGGCGGGTCGGATCGCCGCACTGAGCCGTTTTATCAGCCGCCTCGGAGAGAAGGCCATCCCTTTATACCAGATGCTGAGAAAGACAGATCAATTCATCTGGAGTCCGGCTGCTGACGAAGTGTTGGAGGACTTGAAGCGGCAATTAGCCAATCCGCCCATTCTTGCAGCTCCGGTCGACAAGGAGCCGTTATTGCTATACATAGCGGCCAATGCTCGCGCAGTTAGCGTGGCTATTGTAGTAGAACGCAAGGAGGCGGGCAAGGAGTATCCGGTTCAGCGGCCGGTTTACTATATCAGTGAGGTGCTTATTGAATCCAAGCAAAGGTATCTGCATTGGCAGAAGCTGGTATATGGAGTTTTCATGGCAAGCCGGAAGTTGAAGCAGTATTTCCAAGGGCACCCTATCACAGTGGTCAGTTCAGCTCCCTTGGGCGATATCATACAGAACCGGGAGGCGACCGGCCAGATTGCCAAGTGGGCTATAGAACTTGGGCCGCACGGATTGAAGTACATACCTCGGACGGCGGTGAAGTCTCAAGCACTTGTTGATTTCATCAATGATTGGACTGAGTTGCAAGCACCAGAGGAGAAGCCGGATCACACATATTGGACTATCCATTTTGATGGATCCAGGCAACTGGAAGGCTCGGGGGCTGGAGTCGTGTTAACTTCCCCACGAGGTGATAAGTTTTGTTATGTTCTCCGCTTAATGTTCCCTTGTACTAATAATGCAGCTGAGTATGAAGCCTTGCTCCATGGTCTCCGGATGGCTAAAGAGATGAATCTAAGTCGGGTTAAGTGCTTTGGTGACTCGGACCTTGTAGCTCAACAGGTGTCTGGCACTTGGGATTCTAAAGACCCACTCATGGCTGCATATCGTCGTGAGGTGGATATTGTTGCAGGTCACTTCAAGGGTTATCAGGTGGATCGCATGGATCGTCAAAAAAATGAAGCGGCGGACACTTTAAGCCGGTTGGGCTCTCAGCGTAAACCGGTCCCGCCTAATGTCTTTCTTGATGTGTTGCACAATCCGTCAATCAAGCTCCTAGGTGAAGCGGATTTGGCTATTCCTGATCCGGAGGCTCAACTGGTAGCAGCCCTGCATGTTATACCGGATTGGATAGTTCCTTATCTTGCATACATGAACCGGGGAGAGTTGCTAGAGGATGAGACTCTAGCCAGGCAGATAGTCCGGCGATCCAAGTCTATGACCATTGTCAATGGTGAATTGCATCATTGCAGTGTATCAGGGGCGTTTCAACGCTGCGTCTCCCTGAGGAAGGCTGTGAAATTTTACGCGAAATCCATGAAGGGGATTGTGGTCACCACGCCGGTTCAAAGTCTCTGGTGGCTAAGGCGTTTCGTCATGGGTTTTACTGGTTGACAGCTCATGCTGATGCAGAGGACTTGGTTAAACGGTGTGATGGCTGTCAGAAATTTTCAAGGCGTGCTCATGTGCCGGCTCAAGAATTGAGGATGATTCCAATTACTTGGCCGTTTGGAACATGGGGGCTGGATATGGTCGGACCTTTTAAAAGGTCCAAGGATAAGAAAACCCACCTTTTGGTGGCAGTCGATAAATTTACCAAGTGGGTTGAAGCGGAGCCTGTTAGTAAGTGTGATGCAGCTACAACAGTGCAGTTCATTAAAAAGGTGATTTTCCGGTTTGGCTTTCCACACAGCATCATTACTGACAATGGTACCAATTTATCCAAGGGCGCTATGAAGGAATTCTGTGAACGTGAGCACATCTGACTTGACGTATCGTTAGTGGCTCACCCCCAGTCCAATGGGCAGGCAGAATGAGCTAATCAAGAGATCTTGCGAGGCATCAAACCCCGGCTTATGGTTCCATTGCAAAGAACACCGGGTTGTTGGGTTGAAGAGCTACCGTCTGTGCTATGGAGTATCAATACTACGCCCAACCAATCTACCGGATACACGCCGTTTTTTATGGTCTACGGAGCAGAGGCAGTTCTCCCTAGTGATATCCGGCACGATTCGCCTCGTGTAGCGGCTTATGTTGAAATGGACAATGAAACAGCACATCAAGATGCTTTGGACTTATTAGATGAGGAGCGTGACATAGCGGCTGCCCGCTCGGCGATTTATCAACAAGATCTTCGTCGTTATCATAGTCATCGGGTCAGAACCAGAGCTTTTCAAGAAGGATATTTGGTACTACGGCTCATCCAAGACCAGACGGATATGCACAAGTTATCCCCACCTTGGGAGGGACCTTTCGTGGTCAGCAAGAATCTGCACAACGGGTCGTACTATCTGATTGATATTCGAGAGCATAAAGACTCACGCACATCAGAGGAGGAGACCAATAGGCCGTGGAACATAGCTCATCTTCGGCCTTACTACACTTGAGCCATTGGCTCTATCTATGTACATATTATGACAGTGTATATATTATCGTTGATATAATAATACCGGAGCCTCAGCTAAAGGGGGTCTCTATCTTTTTCCTATCATGTGTGGTTACATGGAGTTGTTCTGTCTTAGAGCGGCCTCCAGTTTACCCCTTGAAATTTTCTTTTCAAAAAAGCTTTGTGATATCACTTGGGGCCTTGGTCGTGCCCGAACCAATGCGACACCTTTTGATAGGCGAAAGCCACCAGATCACTTGGGGACATGGTCAAGTCTGAACCAGTCATGCCTCTTGATCGGCCTAAGGCCACAGAATCACTTGGGGGCTTGGTCGAACCCGAACCATTGCCACGCCTTTTGATCGGCATAAATGCCATGGTTTCATTTTGGGACCTGGCTGACTTGAACCATTGTCACTCCTATTGGGGGCTTGGTCCTGTCCGACCATGGTAACACCATCTGATCAGCTCAGTAAAGCATGTTTTTGCAAACGGTTTTTATCATTGCCTTTACTTCCATATTTCTTTTATGACTATTCTTCAATTTTTGTTGTGTTTCCTTTAAACCAACAACACTTTTTTACCGGTTCAACTGACGGAAATTGGTTCATTTTTATCCGGAGAAATATGCCCGGTTTAACTTTCCTGTTAAAATCATGGAGTAGAAGGGGGCTTATAATGACCCAGCACGGTTTACATGGTAAGCCAACATTTAAAAACACGGGAGTTGTTTTCTCCCCTTTGATGGTAATGGTTTAAAAAACCTCCGTTTCAAGCCTGGCTAAGCCAACTTTATGCCCAGCGATGGCAGGTATTTTGTATTGCATATTTGATTATATGTTTTAAATACATTGATATATATATATATATCAAGGTTATAAACCGGTTGGCGGTATAACCGCCACCGCAGTTCAAGATTTTCTGATTGTAGGAAATATAAATTGAGGATTTCAAGCAAAAGCATCAGTACGTATGCACGAAGGCATATTTAAAGTAGAAGTATTGGCTATTCTATTACAAGGCAACGCGGTGCCCAAATAAGATCATTGTTATTTTGACGGATCATAATAAGGTAGTTGTTTAAACCGGCTTCCGGTTCAAGCCTGCTCATCAAACCGGTCTGATGGTTGTGGGTCGTCCCATGCTGCTTCAGCTTCCTCATCTCTATCCATTGGCTGGAAATCAACAGTGGTCCAGTCGATTCCCATTAAAGCTTGAAAGACAGCCTCTTCATGGATCAGAGAAGACGGTTCAATATCAGGAGCGTAAGTATGCTTACGGATTGGAGGAACCAGATTATCCGCTTCAGGAAATGGTGCAGCCACTCGTTTGTTCTGATCATTGTATTGAGCTTGATAATGCGACAAATCGGCCTCTTTAGCCAATTGACAAGCCAGAGGGCGTACTACATGGTTTATCGCCCTCAAATCATTTTCATTGAACTCTGAGCCGTCTTCCTTCAAGCTGGGATAGCCTTGAGCTGCCTCAATAGGATCGAAGTCCGGCACCCATGCTTTTGCCCAGATCAAGGCATTAATGGCTCCGGTTCGAGCAGCAGATTTTTTCAGTTCTTCAATCCGAGCAGGAACCATTGACAACCTATTAAGAGTGTCTTGGATTAAAGTGGGTGCCGAATTGTTATGAGATGCAGTGGTAATGATCCGCTATGCTCCGGTATACAGCTGTTCAATTAAAGTGTAGGCAGCCTTCAACTTCTTCCGAACATCTGACCCTAAGTGACCAATGCGTGTACCTGCAACAATACAGGAAAGATCACAAACCGGATCTATTATAAGCAGGCCAGAGTTGTCCAGGAAACCAAAAGGAGCTTACCAAAGATAGCAGCGGTCATGGAATGTACTTGCCGCTTTACGGCGGTCAGCTCATCTACCACCGGTTTAAGGGCAGCTTCAGCGTTTTTAGCTCTTTTTATTATAGCGGCCTTCTCAGTGGCCCAATCAGTCCGCTCCTTCTTGAAGCCCTCCTTCAGCTGTTCTGTGATGCTCAAAGCGCTGGTTATTTCTTCCTTTGCCTTGTCGGTTTCAGCTTATTAGGTTTTCAAAGTTTCCTGCAGATCAGTAATCCGGTCCTCTTTGATCCTCACTTCAGCCTGTATAAAGACAATGCTTGGTTTTCAACAAACGGTACAAGAATTTGATGTACCAACCACATAACAAGTTATACGCTTGATACTTGGGGGCTAATGCACCTTCAATTTTCATCTATTACTAAATCGCAAAGTCCCAAGCTCAATACAGGTATTCAACTTGGCACTTGGGGGCTAATGGCTATTTGCTCAGTTATGTTCTGATGTTAGAATCTTTATTGGAGTCCCGGTTTAACTATACTAAGTTGAACCGGCCCTTGGGGGCTACATTGATGGATTACAAAGTATTGAGGACTATATTCAAGTCCCGGCTTGAAGAAGGTTACAAACCGGCCCTTGGTTGCTAGGAGGATTAATACAGTGGCAGTAATTAAAGAAAGAAGAAGCACGAGGAAGTTACCTCAAATTTATCTCACATCATCTTTACCAGGCCAGCTTCACAGTCACGACTAGTATATAGCCGTTTCAAGTAACCAGAATAAAGATCTTGGGCACTTAGAGCAGCATATGTTTCCAGATCAACATCCCATTTGCCTTTGTTCATGGTAGAAAAATCTTCTTTCATAGTATGCTTGGCCAAAGCGACAGGATTCCCTGGTTCAAAGCGACCTATGCCGGTAATTACAACGTCATCATCCTTGGACTCGCCGGTTTGCGTTGGCGCGGTCGGTTTATCGGCAGGTTTTGAAGGACTGCAGGATCTATCAATCTGGACGGAGCTGGTAGGCTGGTCAACAGGGACTGAGGTATTGATAGGCCTTTTCTCAGGAATAGCATCATCTTGCAACAGAGGATCATTGGGAATATCCTCATAAACGAACGTTTCAAGATCTGGTGTTTTATCCTGTTCAGGGGCGACATCTTCCTCGGCCGCTTTATCCAGGCGGGCTTTCTTGCTCGGTTTAGGTTTAGCCCTGAAAGAGAAACAAAGAGTCAAGGAACAACATAAGTTATAACGTGGTATACCAGAAGCATATGTTCAGTCTAGCTTACCCAAGAACCGTTTTCAGTGGTGGCAGCTGAGTGGCCGACGATTCACTAGAGGAAGAATGGGAAGTAACCTGATAATCGAAGTCGGACGGATTAAGAGGTTGACGGATGAAACCCGCTTTAGGATATAAATTAATAAAAAGGTCGGAGACCTCGGAGCGGCGTTTTCAAACCGGACTGTTTGGTAAACTGGCGGAGGTAACTACCTAGCCGCTGTGCCGGGTTGTGCGGCGAGCTTCATGTTGCTGAGTCTTCATAGGAAATTTGGGATCCAAGTAAGCAAGAGGATGAGAAAATTTAACCTTCCGGTTTGCCTGGCGAAATTTTGGCAAAGGCAAAGGATCTGAATCGGAAGAGAGAATAGTTACCTCAGCGACATTAGCATTACTAGCTTCAGCGTCGTCCTGACAAGTATCATCATCAATAAGGCATGTAAAAAGTAAGCCTAGTGAATCAAGTTCTACCTCAAGGTCCAAGTTACCCACATCATCATCAACAGCCGGATCAGATGAAGGAGTGGTTTTCCTCTTTTTAGCAGGCTTTTTGATGACCTTGGTCTTTAGCCGGGTTGACCGTTCTGCTTTCTCCGGTTTGTCTTGTGGAAGCTTCTTGCTCCAAAACGGATTATCACCCTGGTTAAGCAGCAATTGATGTCAGACAGAGATAGCAATAACAGGTTCAGTAAAAAGTACAATCAAAATCTTACAGCTGGCGGTTTGTTGGTAGCACAGAGAGGGAGCAGGTCGGTTTTAGCGCAGAGGTGCTCCGGTTCGTTCAGCATTTTCTTCACAGCCTCTGTGACTTCATCATCGTAGAGCTGGATGTTGGTGTGTCGGAGTGGGTCATCAACGCTACCAGTATACTTGCACATTAAACTGGAGCGCCGGCTGAGAGGCAGTATGCTCCATGATATCCAACAGCGTGCGAGATCTACTCCTGTTAAACCGTTGGCCATGAAGGCTCGGAGCTTGGATAATTGCGGAGCGTATTTACTCCTCTCCTTGGCACTTAACCTTTGTGGGAAGGGATGTGTATTGCTGAGCCGCTCCGGACGAAAGCCAGGCAAAGGATTTTCATCATCAGGGGAAGTATCTTTGCAGTAAAACCATGTTGCATTCCACTCCTTGGGGTGACTGTGTAGTCTGGCATGGGGATAAGTGATTTCTTTCCTTTTCTGAATTGCCATACCGCCCAATTCGGTATTGGGGCCATCAGTGAATTCTGTGCGGCGGTTTAAGTGGAAGCAATATCTAAACAATTCAACTGTGGATTTCTCTTGAAGGTATACCTCACAGAGCACTTGGAAGTGACATAAGTTGGTAACTGAATTGGGGCCAGTATCTTGCGGGCGGAGTTGAAAATTGGCTAACACATCCCGGTAAAATTTGGAGCCGGGTGGTTTGAAGCCCCGGGCTAAATGGTCCGCAAAAATCACAACCTCTCCCTCTTGAGGTGTGGGAGGACATTCATCACCAGGAACCCTCCAGTGGATAGTATCTTTGCTGTCTAAAGCGCCAATTGAAACTAAATCATCCAGCTGAGGTTCTGTGACGCGAGAAGGAACCCAGTTGCACTCATATACTTGTTTGGCCATGATGAGATCTGCAAGAAATAAGTGATTCCGGTTCAAGAATGCGCTGGTATGAACAATGTTAAACCGGAGGCAGTACACTTAAACCGGATTTCTATGAGGTAGCATAATAAGACTGAAGAAGTCTGGCGGTTCAACAAGGGGACTAATGGTATATACCGGTTTAATAATTTTTTCTATATTAAGTTAAACCGTCTGATCTAAACATTGAAAGCAATTGAGGTTGCGGATGGCTAAGTATGCAGAAACAGGTTTCACAAGGTCCTATTGTAGTAATGGATCTGAAGCAAGTTCAGAAAAACAGAAAATATTCAAAAGATTAAAGCAGAACAGAAGTGAATCAATGGGCAGGTATGTAGATGAGATCTATGGACTTGAGCGAGAAACTACAGGCGGATCTTAAAGGCTACTGCTAATCAGAGCAGGTTTTCACAGATCTATCCAGGAGTCTGGGTACGAGCATGAACAAGTGAGGAACACGGCAAGAACACGAAACCCTAGAACAGATCTATGTGAAGAAGAGCAGAAGGCTTACCAGAATCGAGGAAGACGCGGAAAGCTACCGTAGTGCTCTGGAGCGTTTAGGTTGATGCAGTGGCCCAAGATGGTGCAGAGGTCAATGGCGGCAGCGGAGCTCCGAGGCTGGCGACGCGAGGAAGACGAAGAGAAAGAGACGAAGGGGAGAAAAGGAAATGACCCTTCGGTCCTATTTATAAGGCAAAGGGCATGTGTCAGGCGCGCGAATCCAGGAGCCACAAAATTCGGAAGTGGAGCTGCTGCCTTGGGTATCGCAGATCTATCAATGAAAGAAGGCATCATAAATGTTAAACTTCGTGATGATGTCGTGCCGGTCTACATCGACCAGAGATGATGACGACATGGCGGTTTACCAATTACCAGAAGATGTTGAAGACAAAGATTTTTTGTGAAGGATTGACATGAACCAGTTCAAATCAATTTGGGGCCTATGTTGGGGATATTACCACTGGGCGTGAACCGGCCTACCTGGGCCGGGTTAGCTTCATTAGTAGTTTAAAGGTGATTAAGCAGATGAAGGCCCAAGGCCTGTAGTCGGTTTAGAACCTGTAGTCGTAAACCGGCTTGATATGTAAACTTGCATTGTAAGTTAGGAATAGAGAGAGACCAACTGGGATACGAATATGAACCGGTGTGGGACTCTGTGGATCGACGGGCGTCACCCTTGTATATAAGGGGACGACTCGGCGGCGGTTCAGGGACAGACCACAACAACTCGAGCCTAGGTGAAGCTTGTTTGCTCCCTAACCATCGAAACCACATCAAATCCATCACAACTAGACGTAGGCTTTTACCTTCATCGAAGGGGCCGAACTAGTATAAACCCTTGTGTCTTTGTGTCCGCTTTAACCCCTTCAAGTTAACCCGTAGCGATGGCTCCATGACTAAGTCCTTTCACAAGGACATCTGCCGTGACAAATCCACGACAGTACCCGCTAGTTGATGTGAAAGTCGGGCGGGCCCATTAAGCACCCACGAGTTTTCCACGTGGCACGGTCGGGCAGTCTGGGCCCTTGCCGTGAGTCCATGAGACGGGGCGACGTGGTCACATTGTCGTGAGTCTCTGCTCGCCTCCGCGAGCCCCCAATGCACAAACAAGTTTGGGTATTTGTTCTGAGTTGGCCTCTGGCCTTTATGCACTAACCACCACGCGAGAATAGATATGGGCCTCGACGTCGTAGTATCAGCTGAAGCTTTATCAGACGTCCAGTTCAGCATTGTGGCCGGGCCGGATCGTGCCATCCACTTCATGGGTGGTGCTGGTATCCCCTTGCGCACAACGACCCGGAGTGCAACGGGCGATGGGCCCAGACCCCGGAGTGCTTAGGATGTAGACCGGCGGGGACCTCTCTGCTGAGCCTAGGTAGGGCTACAACATGTTGATCTTTCGAGGCCGGGCATTGACCCCAGAAAGGTGTGTCCGGCCAGAGTGAACGAGCGTGTTGGGTAACGTGGTGCACCCCTGTAGGGAAGATATATATTCTAATACCATGTCCACGGTAATAGAAGTTCAGACTTATATACTGATCTTATATAACTAGAAATGGATACTTGAGATATGTGATGGATATGTGGCTCCAAGATTGTTTTCCTGCAGGGAGTTGGGAAAGGATCTCTGGGCGTTGATGTTACATCATGCTTGTTTAATATTAAAATGCTACTCTTTACTCTTCTACATGCTGCAAGATGCTTGGAGTTGCTTGAGGATGCTAGTCTTCGATAGGCTAGGCCTTCTCCCTCTATTCTAGCTTTGTGTAGTTCAGTCCACAAATACAAACCTTCCATTTGATACCAGTACATATTTAGTATAGATCTGATGCTTGCGAGTACTTTGGATGAGTACTCACGGTTTCTTTGCTACCCCTTTTCCCCCTTATTTTCTCTTTCCAGTTGATGCAACCAAATGGTGGATACCTGGAGCCAGATGCTACCGCCGACGGATACTGCTACGTGGAGACCGCCGACGGCCAGGAGTAGTTAGGAGGTTCCAGGCAGGAGGCCTGGCCTCTTCTATCGTGTTGCTTTTTGTGCTAGCCTTCTTAAGGCATCCTTGTTTAACTTATGTATGTACTCACATATTTTTGCTTCCGCTGACTCTTTGTGTATCGAGCTTGTATTCGAGCCCTCAAGGCCCCTGGCCTGTAATATAAAGCTTGTATTATTTTTGATTTGTGTCTAGAGTTGTGTTGTGATATCCTCCGTGAGTCCCTGATCTTGATCGTACACATTTGCGTGTATGATTAGTGTACGATTGAATCGGGGGCGTCACAAGTTGGTATCAGAGCCGACTTCTTGCAGGATCCCCCTTTCCAACTCCTTGGCCGAATTTGAGTCTAGTCTTTGAAAAACTGTTATACTAACATGGATGTGTGGCTTACAGGCCCACATCGCCAATTGGGTGGTATTAGGATCTTTTACTCCTCATCTATACTCTGGGAACCTGATCTCTATTCTATTCGGGTTAAACGATTTTGCTAACAACTATAGGTTCTCGTAAATACTTCTCCCGGAGAGCCCCTCACTCCAGACGATTGCTTGGGGCACCAAAAGATTCTAAAGATACTCTCTATTGTTTTCCCGAGATCGTTGTGCCCTTCGCCGTTGCGATCCCTACCACCGATAAATCCTTATGGGTAACTACCTACATTGTCATTCATACCTTCATCCCGAGTTGCTCTTGTTATTACAAGATGTCCTGAAATACTCTCTGATATTCGGAGAATCCTTTATGTTTATTGCCCTACAGTTCCTTGCCGCATGAATAACCCTATGAATAATTCATCACACTTTTTCGAGGATTTGTTCATTCCTTGTTGATCAATTGATTCACAAGATACTTTGGGATACTATCTGTTCTTCCAATAATCCTCTCCAACTATTGCTCTGCAAATACTTGTCTGCTTGGATTATGGATACTTTCCATATGTCTGGAAATATTCAGTAGTATCCTTTGTCATCTTTATTTTGAACATTTGATTCGATATGTTTGTGAATGCTTGCAATCATCAATCACACTTAGAATTCTTCCCTTCAGCTCATATGTCACCCCCGGACCTGAGCTGGTGTTCGACAAATCAAACCTTGATTGATTCTTGATTTATGTCTATTCAACTTACATGTCCTTGATCAGAGCCTCTGCTTCTAATCCCCTAATTTGGAATTCATAATTTCGTTACATTTGAGCTTTGAATTAGTCAGTTGTTTCTATGATTTGATTTCCTTGCATTCTTTCTTCTTCTGGGTGAGTATCGATACTCACATCAGATCCCTTGTGGACCACAAGGTCCTTTGTTGGATTTTATCCGACAACGCCCTTCATATTCATTCAACTTGTGAGCCTTTCTTCGGATACATAATTCCTTTGGTAAATTATATCCTCTTCTTCCTCAACCATGCTCTACTTTCGAGCTTGAGTTATTTACTCGTGAAGTTTGTGGCATATGTTCATAAGATGCCCTAGTGGATTGAACATATGTCTTCCCTAAATCCGTGTGAACCCGAAGATTATGCGAGTTATATCTACTACTGTTTCTTCGGATAACATTTTAACGCTACAACTTCTTCGAATGCGAGAAGTGAATGGAAAGTTTTGCATTAGAGAAGTGGGAGTCGACCTTGAACCTTTGTGTTCATGCCCATGGACCCGATGTGGAACTTATCATGGAAGCTTCTTGTTATAATAATAATCCACTTGTGATAAGTACATATTGTATCTATGTTTGGTCCTTTGCAAGCGTGCTTTCGACCATATTGCTTTTCTTTGATCCTGTCACATCCCTAGCTTCTGGTAATGCACTAGGCTAGACCTCTTGTGAGCATCATGTTTTATTTCAAATGAAATTTGAAATTGAGGATTTTTCAAAGCCTCAGAAACCTCTAAAAATAACCAACAATTAAATCTTCTCAAATGTGTCCAAAAAAAATGTTCCTGTTATTCCATGGAAATATTGGTGAGAGGTAAAATTTAAACCAATATTTTTGGAGTCACAGAGATAATTATTTTGGTCATTTGATTTAATCCAATAACTATTTGCTTTGGATTTATATTTAATATATATTAAATATGACTCCAATAATTCTGGAAGTTTGTGAGTGGCTTTGTAAATATTTTAGCAAGCCACATAAAAATCTACAGAATTTATTTAAATGATTTAGTTGCTAAACTAAATCAAAACAAACTACAGAAAATAGAAAAATAGAAGAAAAAAATAAAAAGAACAGAGCTTACCTGGCCTCACCGTGCAGCCCACCAGAGCTGGCCCAGCTCCATCCAGCCGGCCCAGCCCACCTCCTCCCCCTTGTCATCTTCCTCCCCTCGCACCGAAGCAGCTCGGTGGCGAGCGCCGATGCCGCCTCGGCCACCTCCTGCTTCCACCGAGTCGTTCCCGAGCCTCCCCCTCACGCCTCGTGTCCCCTCGCCCCTCTTCCTCCCTCGCCGCTTCCTCTCTCGTCCCCAAACACTCTCCCCCTCCTCTGTTCCCCTCCCCGAACGGAGCCGCCGCCACCGACGAGAGCCACCGCGGCCACCGCCTTCCCCTCGCCTCTCCGACGCGCCCCCGAGCTCCGCCGCGACTTTCCCGTCCCTACCACGGAGCCACAAGACGCCGGACGCCCTGGAGCGCCGTCACCGACGCCATCCTCTTCCTCTGCACCGACGGCCGTCGTCGCTTGATTCGCCGGCCACAGAGCGTCCCCGGCCTCGCCCTCGCGCTCGTTGGACTCGCGGTGAGCCACTGAACCGTTCCCCTCTTCTTCCCATGCCGTTGGGCCGCTCTAGCCATTGCTTCCGCCGGAGCCGAGACGCTCCGCCGCACGGACTCGTCGCCGGCGAAATCCCAGTGACCATTTGGTCACGGGCGTGCACCGTTGCGCTAGCCGTGACCCGTAAGCCCCTCCAGCGCCTCAGCTCCCTCGTTTGTGAGCTGCAGCGCCAGTCCCGCGAACCCCCGAGCTCCGGCCGCCGCCTCGGGCTTCATTCCGGCGAACCCCGGCCACCCCATGCCCTCTCGTTGGCCCCCCTAGTTGCGCACGGGCACGGGCTACCTTCTGGTGCCCTTCGCGCGTCCAGCCGTCGCCCGTAGCGCAACCCCGGTGAACTTCCGCCGCGTTCCGGGTCGCCGCCGGTCGAACTCCGGTGGCCAGTGACGTGGCTGGCTTAATTAACCACTAACCACCGCTTTGTGACACTGACAGCAGGGCCCCACCTGCTAATTAATCATAGATTAGTTTCTGTTTAGTTTTTAACTAATCCAGTGGCCCCACCCGTCAGCATTGACTCTGCTGACGTGGCCGTTGACCTGGCCCCACCTGTCAACGACACTAGTCAGCACTGTGTCACTGACCAGTGGACCCCACTGGTCAGGTTTGACCTGAACCTGCTCTGTTGACCTGATGACGTCAAGGTGATGTCATGCTGACGCATTAAATGATTTTCTGGATTTAAAATAATCAGATAATTCCAGAAAATCGTAAAAACTTCAATAAATCATAGAAAATTAACCGTAACTCCAAATTAAATAATTTATATATGAAAAATTATCAGAAAAATTCAAGGAATCCATCTGTACCATTTTCATGCATGTTAGAACAACTTATAGCTGCTGTTTAGCACAAATTATATAAAGGGCATTTATTTAATCACATATGGAATTTGAATTTGAATCTTGTATTCAAACCAACTTCATTTAATCTGTTGCTAGTTGCATTAGCTCAAAACACATTCATTTTTCCATGTCATGATCATGCATCATATTGTGCATTGCATTGATTGTGTTTCCTTCTGTGTTGCCGGTATTTGTCCCCTCTCGATAGACGTGATACCGATGATGTGATCGTTGACACTGATGAAGACTCAATGTTATCTTCAGAAGTGCCAGGCAAGCAAAACCCCCTTGTTCATTCCGATACAATCCTACTCTCTCGCTCCTGCTCTCTTTTAATGCATTAGGACAACACCGATTCATCTGTTACTTGCTGCGGTAGCTGAACCCCTTTATCCTCTGCATGACCTGTCATTGCCACAGTAAATAGACGAAACCCACTAGCATGAGTAGGAGTTGTTTGAGCCCTGTTGTGCCTACTCATTCATGTTTGTTTGTCATGCTTGCTACTGCTTAGAGTTGAGTCAGGTCTGATTCATCGGGGATGAATCAGAGGCGTGTGAACATGTCCTACTGTGTGTGAGCTAAGTGTGTGAACACGATTTGGTAAAGGTAGCGGTGAGAGGCCATGTAGGAGTACATGGTGGGTTGTCTCATTGTAGCCGTCCTCAGGAACTGAGTTCTGTGTTTGTGATCCATGATTCAGCTACTACCATACATTGGGCCCTGAAATATGACCCCGCTTGACTTCTTATTCACCCTTGTCCTCTGTCCAGGAGTTGCAAGTAGTTTCTGGTGTTTGTAGTATGCTGGAGGCCGTGGACAGCGCTGACCGTAGGGGTGGGCTGTGATGCGGTAGGCACGTGGCCGGGTAAACCGGGCGCCCGTTTGGTGTCACGGAACCCTGTTCACATCGTTTGGGGCTGTGAGCGAAACTCCGGCCGGATCTCCTCATGGATGGAACCCGAATAGGCGATAAACCTGGACTAGAGACTTGAGTGTTTAGGTAGGTCGTGGTCTACACCCACGTCGGCTTTCGCTTGAAGTCTGCCGAGCACATGTCGTGTGCAGACGCTAAGTGGTGGAAACATGTATGAAGAAGTACACCCCTGCAGGGTTATCATCATCTATTCGAATAGCCGTGTCCGCGGAAAAGGACTTCTGGGTTGCTTATATCAGTTCATAGACAAGTGAAAGTGGATACTCTAAAATACGCAAGATAAGCGTGAGTGCTATGGATGGCATTCTCGTAGGGAGACGGGAGCGATTCCATAGTGGTGTATTGATATGGTGAAAATGTGGACTCGTGTGCGCCACCTCAAAAGAGTTACTTGCAGTCGTAGTTCAGGATAGCCACCGAGTCAAAGCTGGCTTGCTGCAGTTAAACCCCACCATCCCCTTTGTTGATAATGAAGCATATGTAGTTAGTTCTGATGTAAGTCTTGCTGGGTACATTTGTACTCACGTTTGCCTATTTATGTTTTTGCAGAGAGACTTCGGTCTCGCTAGTAGTTCCGCATGGACTTCGATGTTTAGCTTGTTACCTCAGCTACGATCTTGTGCCCTCGGCAGGATCTGGTAGATAGTCAGGCTTCTCAGCCTTTTTCATTTATAGATGTCTGTACTCAGACATGATAGCTTCCGCTTGTGCTTTGACTTGTATGCTCTGATTGTTGGGTCATGAGACCCATGTTTGTAATATCTCGCTCCTCGGAGCCTATTGATTAAAATACTTGAGTTATAGAGTCATGTTGTGATGCCATGTTGTATTTGCACATATCGAGCATATTGTGTGTATGTTATTGAAATGCTTGATATGTGTGGGATCTGACCATCTAGTTGTTTATCTTTAGTAGCCTCTCTTACGGGGAAATGTCTCCTAGTGTTTCCACCGAGCCATGGTAGCTTGCTACTGCTCCAGAACACTTAGGCTGGCCGGCATGTGTCCTTCTTCGTTCCTGTGTCTGTCCCTTCGGGGAAATGTCACGCGATGAATACCGGAGTCCTGTTAGCCCGCTACAGCCCGGTTCACCGGAGTCCTGCTAGCCCAGTGCTACAGCCTGGATTCACTCGCTGATGACCGACATGTTCGATGCTGGGTCATGGATGCCTGTCCCTGTAAGTCTGTGCCACTTTGGGTTTACGACTAGCCATGTCAGCCCGGGCTCCTTATCATATGGATGCTAGCGACACTATCATATACGCGTGCCAAAAGGCGCAAACGGTCCCGGGCAAAGGTAAGGCGACACCCGTGGGAATACCGTGCGTGAGGCCGCAAAGTGATATGAGGTGTTACATGCTAGATCGATGTGGCATTGAGTCGGGGTCCTGACAGATCCCATTTCTCGGACAAGTTGAAGTACTTGTCTTCTGCAGACCACTTCATCTGTCCAACCTCTATTCTGCTCTACCCTCGAGTATTACCCTCTTGTATCTCGAGAATATCACCGAATAACATAATTTCTTGTGAGTTCATGTATTACTTCTTGCCGATTCCAATTTTCCATGGGTTCTGAGTTGTTAGTCACTCGAGAACACCGATAACTGATTCGAGTCTCCTTTGTTTTGTTTAACCTTTCTTGTAACCTAACATATCTGAGAAGTGATAATTCCCTACTTATGTATACACCTCATTGTACAAACTCTGTCAGTAAGACCTTGTTACTATTGTTGATGACATTCTGGTAGCCACCGATGGACGAGAACTTTGCCTTTTGGTCCGCCTCGCCTTGCGAGCAGGAAAATGGTTCTCTTCGTCTCTCGCCCTTGGTACCAACGTTGTTGCCAACATAGAACTGACAGGTTATACTCTGACCTGCCTTCCTATCATGACCGTGCAACATGATTATCGCCTTCTTGGTGTTAACCCACATGGTGGGCCCATAACCACAGTTCCACAGGATCGAAACCTGACTCTCCTGTACATCTCTGTCTTCCAAAATTGTTCCTCACGCTTGGTTTCGTATGTAATTCACGAGCCACCTTCTTGTGACTTGTTCTCGTATCAGGCGCAATACTTATTCCCATTGCTCTGAACCCCTTTCACCCTCTGTTTCAGGCAACGAACGATTGCCTACCCGGTTGAAGCTTCTTATTGCACCTCCTCACCTTGCTCTCGATATCTTTCTTGATTTCAACTCAAGAGATGCCTCTATGCCACGTTCAGCGAGATAGCCCCCAGGGACCCATCTTGTGTTGAGCCCATCCTTCACGAGTCTTTCCCCCTTACTCCACCACTTAAATCTTGGGACGAGATTTCTTGTAGTGGAGGAGAATTGTGACGCCCGGGTATTTAAGCTACAGTAATTCCCTATTAATGGTGCCATGCCATCACATTTACTGTTGCTAAATCCCACATTGTTTCAAACCGGTTCAAACTTCAATATCAAATTAAAGTCAATATTCAAATTTCTCAAACGAAAAAGCTAAAATGTTCGAATAATTCTATAATCCCCCCCGACCTTTGTCAAGTTGAAGCCAACTCAAATTGCCTCACAAATAAATACCTAGGAATTCATTTGGTGGTCCAAAGGCATCTAAATTGGCCTTTCCAACTAAGCAAATCTTCTCAACCTTTGCAAATGCCTGAAAAACTTTTGTGCACCCCTAGGATATTGCATATCATTTTTGTGCAAAGTTTGAGCTTCGACAAAAATCAATTACTATCTAATCTAAATAAGAAGAACTAGTAGTTTTCTTTAAAAAGAGAGGAGAAACAGACCCCCCCCCTCCCCCAATGGGCCTCGTGGCCCAGCTAGCCTTTCCACCAGGACA